>NC_056734.1:685623017-685843715 GCF_019279795.1 Protopterus annectens | reverse complement strand
TCCTGTGTACATATTTTCCACCATGACAGCTTTACCCATTACACATAGTTGACATAGTATCCAATAGGCAATAACTCCATTATGCATGTTATGCCTGTGATACTGTGTATGATGTCTGTCATATCCACCATGACAGCTTTACATTACACATAGTTGACATAGTATCCCCTACTGCAAGGCATACGTGCACGTCGGGCGCACATTACGTATGACATCGACGGTATATGCCCATACATATGTGTGCTGTGACAGTATACATACATGTCCTATCCCCTGCTATGGCACTTCCTTGTTGGACATCCACTGCCAGCATCGGCGTGGTGTGGCATTGTTCTCTGTTATGCCCCCTGTGGCAGCCTTGTGTTATCCCGGCTGTGTACATGATGCCCCACTGCTGTGCACACAGTGTCCACAGTCGTTGGTATGCTCAGCAGGATAGCACTACATAACCACCTTTCACCACTCTCTGCATTATGGACAAGTATCACTACTTACAAACACCATTCACATACAGTACAGTCATACACATCATGCGTTACACACCGTACATATCGTGGGTTCTACATACCTTGTCTGTGTTTCCTTCTGTTTTCGCTATGCGTGTATCGCTATTCCGATTTCTTACTCTATCCGTTTTGGAGTACTAGTTCGGTATGAGCATACGGTTTGAATATCCTGGGAGTCATCCTTATATCTGTTGATACCTGCAACATGTGGGTTCATCACACCAATAGCTGTTCCTCAGTGTGTACTTGTGCGCATATCACCTGTGCATCTACTCCATTCGTACATTACGCGTCGTAACTAGGGTATGGTTGCATTCCTCACCTGGGCGTTGGCTATTTGCCCTACCTTCGTGGAGATGGTCTGTATTATGTTATGTTATGTGTAACTGCAGCCGCTATGTGTGGCGACAGGTACATTTCGCAGTGGTGTTAGCCGTGGATTGTGTGTGTTGGGTATGGTATTATGTTCGACATGTGGGTGTCCCTGTCCTGACGGCGCCTGTTGATGGTGTTTTGCATTCGGATGTGTAACATAGCTGTTGTATTCCTTTAAACAACGGATGCAAGTATGCATCCGCTGTTGATAGTGTTTCCCACGCGAGATGTTGCGGTTATGCAGCTGTCACTGACTGCCTGTATGTTTGTGCTGCTATTACGGCTTGTATCCCTTTGATATGTGCGATGGGGAATATCGGAGGTTGTAGGTGACGGATACGGGTTGTGGGCCTTGCATCTCTACATACACGGTATGCTTGTCTGTGTGCTCCATCCCTGCCTGGGGAGTTGACAGTTACTTGTCTGTTGTTCTGGGAGTGTAGGTTGTGTTGTTGTCATGTGGTGTTGGTATCGCCTGTGTGTGTGCTTCCTGCATGTATTCCTCCGTCACATCGGTGGTATATCTGCGGTTGTTTGTACGTGACGACTATCCCTTGTCATTCTGTCCCGGATATTTACAGTCATTGTGGTCCTGTACTTGGGATGGCCTGTTTGCCAGTGGTTGCCACCTATTCAGGTGGCGATTGCTTGTTTGACACTTGTAGAACACACAGCAGTGTTTATGGGCCGATACGTGGCCATGATCAGTACCGGGGTAGCACATGCGTATTTCCGCGGTACATACCTATTGCTGTGTAACTTTGCCGATGTATCATTTTGCAATTAGCATATCGGTGTCATACATACGGTCATGATTAGTACATACGTCCTTTCCATTTCATGTGGGGTATATTCCTGTGGTACATTCTGGGACATTTTCACTTTGCATCGTTATACGTCGCCACACGCCTAGCCAGGGTGGGGCTCTCAGTACTACTTTGGGACTACTGGTGTACATACGCCTGGGGTTACTGTACTGTAAGCCTACACATGTTATTCCACTCCGCCTCTCACATGGCACCAACATACACATTTTACAGTGGCACACACATTACACTCGCACAGCGAAACACGGCACCCTCACGCACACATACACATACTGCGGCAGTCACAGGGACGGTTGCACACAGTACCTCGTGGGCGCATCACCGGCAGTGTCTACCTCCCCTCATATCATCATAGTATTACCCGTGCATGTACTGTTACTGTACTGTGGCCTGGCGATCATTCCGACTTCGGTTATGCATTTTGGTATGTTGACCTTTCCATGGGTGGTGGTTTCCTCTTCTGTTAAACCTTCCGGATGCTCAGGTTGTCTTTCACTATGTTTACTATGTACAGATATCGCGTGTTACTTCTCTGTCACCTTACATCCCTCTGATTCCCTGTCTTACCTGTTGTACTTATATGTATATGTGTACATATATTTCTATGTATGTAATTATATCTATCTACATATCTGTATATGCACATATCTACATGTCTATATGTATACACCTTGCGGCGAACGTGGCAGCATACAGCAACGCCGTCTGCTGTAGGACCAGCGTATGGTTCAGGTGTTGGCGTTCCATGCTCCACTGGCTGTTGGGTGTGCAGTGTTTGGGTGCTGCCTATGTTGGAGTCACACATGGGGCCACCCATACGGTACACTTTACGGGTGGCCATGTTTGTGTGCCATCCATTTCACTGTGTGTGCAGGTAGGGAGGTGTCAGTCCATGGGGCCTACGCTGTCAGAGTATGTGCTATAGGTTCCCTCTTTGCCAGGGCATAGGCATATTGGGTACGCCTCCGTCTGCCTACTGGGGCTGGCACAGTGTGTTCATGGTCCTGAACCCTCTGTGCCTGGACTGGCCTTGGCCTTTGTGGTGGGCTTTGTGGCCCTTCACCATTATGTCCCTGCAGCAGCTGCTTCTGCAGGATCATATTATGTAGCATGGCACATACTATGAATATGTGGGCACATGTGCCTGGAGAGTACTGCAGGGCTCCACCGGATGTATCCAAGCACCGGAACCGTGATTTCAGCATCCCAAACACACGCTCTATGATTATTCTGGTTTGTGCGTGTGCCTCATTATGGCGTTCTTGCATGTGTGTGTGTGCATTTCTGATGGGAGTCATCATCCACAGCTCCAGTGCATAGCCAGCATCCCCCACAAGGTGGCCTTGTGGGATGTCCTCCCTGGCGAATACCTGGTACAGCTGTGAGGCGTGCCAGATATGGGAGTCATGGTAGCTTCCAGGGCTGCCAGCACACACATCCATGATAATGCCCTGCGCATTGCACACGACCTGGCAATTGATGGAGGGGAATCCCTTGCGGTTTATGTAGCGTCTACCCTGCTCCCCAGGTGGTGACTTGATTTGTATGTGCGTACAGTCTATCGCACCCAGTACCTCCGGGTATTGTGCCACATGGTGGAAGTGGCACATATTGCTAGCCAACTCCTCCTGAGATCTGGGGAAGTATATATGCTCATTGGCATGTGGTAACATTGCATCCAGAAACTGGTGTAGTACCCTGGATGCTGATGCCTGTGAGATGCCCATTATATCCCCAGTTGGCCTTTGAAAGGTACCTGTGGCCAGTATTCGCAAGCTTACACATACCTTTGTGTCCACTGGGATGGGCTCCCCTCTGTTGTTTCTTGTTCTCAGGCGTGGCCGGCACAGCTCCACTATTTGCTGTAAAGTGTCCCTATCCACCCTGTAATGCTCTACTATCTCCAGGTCTTGTAGCCCCTGGTAGGTTACCCTTGGTCTGAACACTCTCCTTCTCCTCTGAGGCCTACGGTAGTTGTCGGCACTCTCCTCCACAACTTCATCTGTCTCTAACACATGCTGATGGATCACGGCCACGGCGGCACCCAACATGTACATTTTAAAAGTTCCCCGTGTGTTTACACCTATGGTGCGGCGTTTGGGAATACACGGCTGTGTGTTGTGTGCATTCACACTTTATACTGTTGTGCTGTACACCCGGTGATGTCATAGGGTGTGTCTGCGCGTATCTGGGGATTATCTTCCGTGTTTTACCGTTGGCACTGCAACGCTGTTGCCTTTGGTGTTGCATTACTCTTGCCTGCAATGGATTAGCTTTCGACCTTACCTTACTGTTTCTGCACGTTGCACCTACTATTTCCTGGCATGCATCCTGCAGAGCCCTGTCATGTGTAGTTTCTGGGACATGGCATATCGTGCGTTTTGTGCGCCACCGCCGTTATGCTGCCTGTCTACTTGGCTCTGCTGTGTCAGGTCTTCACTCTTTGCAATCTGCTACCTCCCCTACTTTCTTTGCATTCATATGCCTCTCCTATCCCGTTTTGCAGGTTTCTGCATGCAGAGTTGTCAGCTGCCGCCGATTGGCCTTCGTGGGTTGATTACTGTTGATTGCTCATTACTACTCCAATTACACTGCTTCCGCATTTCCTCATATTCTCAACATCACCTTCCTGTATCCGATGTTGTTTGCGGGGCGAGCGTCACATGACTGGGTTAAGGGAACGTAGTCATCCTCGTGCACATGCACCTCTGTGCGCATTGTGTGCTCTCAGCTCAACTATTTCCCCACACGCCGGTCCTGCAGCTGTGATGTGCAATGTACAGCCCAGGTTTGCTGGGCTCCAATGTGCTTCCTCCTACAGTGGCACACCCCTCTGCAGGTGACATGTATTCCCTCTGAGCCACTCCTCGGTGTATTACCGCTGCACCGTTTGGTACAGCCTTATGCCGGTGGGGGTTTTGCGATTCAGTATTATCTGCCTCATTTGCATGGCATTGACTACTAATTCATAGTTACGCCGAACACTGCCGCGACTCCTTGGCAACCCTTGCACCGTGGATGTGGCTTTCCATGCATACCATGGTGTATTGTGGCTGTGAAGCTGATGTGTATTACACTGCTCTTTTATGACATTGTCATATTATTTCATTGTTTAGCACCTTCCGCAGACATGTCCTGGGGTTCTGCTGTGAGTTTCTGTGGACATACCATTTATGTTATTATTTACATGTTGTGCATGTTTTCTTTTGACATTCTCTGTGTCTTTCGCCATTGGCATATGGCAACAGTGTGATACCTGACGTTGACAGCCTTCCGTTACTCCTATGTTATGTTTGGGTAAATGTAAACTGTTTTTTTTGGTTTACATTGCCGTGCCCTTATGCTACGCCTGCGCCACTTCATGGATCGCTATATGCCTTCATTTGCATGGTGCAACACCGCACATGGGGTGTTTAGCATACCTATGCCGGAGGCGGCACAGATCCGGCGCACGCCGGTAGTGCACGTGGAATTGGATCGTACCTGAATCGCTCGGCGGCCATATTTGGCATTGTAACGCCTACGCTATGCGTCCACCTGGCGCAGCATTCATGAATCCCGGGGATAATATTCTCAATCTCTTACTGAAATGACAAAACATGAAGTTCCATGTGTGTTGTCCATCTTGCCTTCATTCTTAGCAGGTTGGCTTCGGATCAGATCCTCGGATCTGACTCGGCCTTATACACAAGCTCAAAGTCTTCCACTAGCTTGTGGCTAAAACCCTATCCTATCATGCACTATGAGAGCTCCCCAGATCTTGTTTGCAGAAAAAAGAGAGTACTAAGGGTCACTTAATACCTTATAGAGCAATCAAGAAGGTCAGAGAACATTAATAGTCAATTGCATCAACTTAGTCTTCCAGGGCAAAGGGCTGGGGGAAGGAGGGAGGGATGTAAGAATGAAGGTGAGATGGACAACACACATAGAAAGTTATGGTGAATGCATAACTTCTTTATGTGATGTCGTCCTCTCTCACCTTTGTTCTTAGCAGGTTGGGACAGAGTCCCTAGCACCAACTTTCTTGGGTGGCTCAGGGGAGAACATTCTTCAGAACTGTGGAACCAAAGGAGGCCCTGTTCCTGGAGGCCAAATCAACTTTGTAATGAGTGACAAAGGTATGTGACCTTGCCTATGTTGCTGCAGCACAGATGGTATCAATAGGTAGTCTAGCCCGAAAGGCGGAAGAGGTTGCAATGGCTCTTGTAGAATGACCTTTTACTTTATGGGACAAATCTTGTTTTAAATTTTACAAACGAAGGTTATACAATCTGAGAGCCATTTTGAAAGTGTCACTTTAGAAAATGTAGCACCTTTCCTTGAATCTGAAAAGGATATAAATAATTGGTCAGATTTTCTGAAGTCCTTTGTCCTATGTAAGCAGAAGCGTAACTGTCTATGTGCATCCAGTTGGTGCAACATATATTCTGTCTTATTCTCATAGTTGGGGAAAATCTGGTAGTTCTATAGATTGGTTCAAATTAGATTCCGAACATACTTTGGGTAGAAAGGAAGGGTTTGTCCATAATGATACTCTGTCTCTGTAGAAAAGCATGTAAGGGGGCTTCAATAACAACACCTGCAGCTCTGACACTCTTCTAGCAGATGTAATAGCTATCAAAAGAATAATTTCCCAAGTCAGATATTTGAGATCGCAAGTTGATGCAGGCTCGAATGGTGGAAGAATCAAACTGGATAAGACAACATTCAAGTCCCATGGTGCTGGAGGCCCTCTAACAGGAGGTCATAATAAAAAGATACCTTTAAGAAAGGCTCTGCATAGTCTGTGGGACATCACAATGAGACCTGATTCATCTAAATGGAAATTAGATATTGTTGCTAACTGAACTCGAATAGTAGGTGCAGCTGTCCCTTCATTGAATAGTTTTGCTAAGAATTGAAGCATGGAAGCTACTGGGGCAGAAAAATGGTCAATGTGATTATTTAAAACCCATAAAGAAAATCTTTTCCATTTGCTACTATAAATCTTTCTTGTTGAAGTCTTATGAGACAAAATCAGGATATGTTTTACTGAAGGAGAAAGGTTAGGAAGCCTGGCTATGTTTGGAATCGGAGCAGCCAAGCTGTCAATTTGAGTTTGAAGGGAAGAGTGGAGCGTCCTTGATGCATGGAGTCAGGAGGTCTGGGACTGGGTCCAGAATCCAAGGCTCCTCCTAAAGATGAGCCCATTAGGAAGGGGAATCAGATTTGACGAGGCCAGTATGGGGCGATGAGTATCAAGTTCCTTCCCAAGTAACTGACTTTCTGAAGAACTTCAGGTATCAACAGAAAGGGAGGAAAAGCGCAGAGGAGACCCGAGGGCCAATCGTGAACAAATGCATCTCTTGGTGACTTCCCCGGAGGGGGGATCAGGGCAAAGTAGCTGCTGCATTTGGAGTTTATGGATGTGGCAAAAAGGTCAGAGTAAGGCTGGCCCTATTTGTGGAAAGTCTTTTCCGCCACTTCCTGTTTCAGGAACCAGTCGGGAGGCATCAGAATCACTCTGCTGAGTCTGCCTGCAATCAAGTTGGACTTCCCCAGGATGTGCATTGCTATCAGAAAGCAATGGGAGGAGACTGTCCAGTGCCATATTCTCAGGGCATCTCAACAAAGGGGGTAAGATCTGGTTTCTCCTTGTTTGTTTATATACCATAAAATAGACATGTTTGTCTGTCTGTATCGCAACAGTCCCCAGTGGAAGAGAGCCCTGGAATGCTTGCAATGCTAAAAGCACTACTCTCATCTCTAGGACACTGATGTGCAAATGGGCCTCGTGATTGTGCCAAGTGCCTTAGACTGCCTTTCCCAGATAATTCCCCCCCCCACCCTATCTGGGAAGCATCTGTGGTCACTGTGGTTATGAGGAAGTAGAAAGGGTTGACCTAATGTTACATGAGTGGAGTCTAGCGATCAGTGAAGATCATTTTGCAAGATTCCATTATCAATATCTTGTGGGACATGGGCAGTTCTTGCACTGACCACTGAGTTGAAAGTAGCCACTGGAGGATTCTCATGTGCACACGTGCTAGGGGGAGCAAGGTTATTGCTGCTGCCATGGTCCCTAAGACTCTTAGAACTCTTTGTCTGTACTTTTTTCTTGGGAAGCAGATTCAAAACCTGATGATGAAGAACTCTTACCCTTTCTGGAGGAAGTTTTGCCATCGGTTTTGTTATATCTAGTTCTTCTCCTATAAAAACGATATGTTGAGATGGCAGCAAGGCAGATTTTTCATAGTTTATTGTGATCCCTAAGTGACAGCAGAGCTGCAAGGTGGTGTCTATCGCTTGTGTTAGTAGATGCTTGGTGGTGGCGGTTAGGAGCCATTCGCCTAGGTATGGAAACAATCAGAATCTTAGGTGTCTCAAGTGAGCCGGAACTACTGCCATACACTTGGGTGAACACTTTGGAGGCTGTAGTGAGGCCAAAGGGCAGAACTCGAAACTGGTAGTGACTGGCTCCCAGCCAGAAGTGCAGACGTCTCCTGGATCACCTGTCCATTTTTATATGGTAGTATGCATCCTGGAGGTCTATCAAGCACATCCAATTGTCTTTTCCCAGAAACAAGAGTACAGACTGCAGTATCACCATCCAGAACTTAAATTTTTTTTTACAGATTTGTTTAGGTTGTTGAGATCCAGACTTGGTCTCCAGTCCCCTGTTTTTTGTTGGAACTAAAAACAACCTTGAGTAAGTTCCAAATCCTACTTGGTCTGCAGGAACTGTTTGGATCACTCTTTTGTCTAGCAACTTTTGAATTTCTAGAGTTGCCTGTTCCCTTTGACTGGGTAGAATGTCCAGGACCTTTTTTATGCTGGGGTGGGTATGGAGTAACTACTTGATATGATGCTTTGTACCCCTTGTCTTTTGTTATTGTTAGCCAGGCTTTTGGGTACAAAGATAAGTGGCCCCTGACTGCCTCCAGAGATGGACAGGTGGGCCTTCCTTCAGGAGCTCTGAAAGGGCTTACCAAAGAAGTATTCCCAGTCACCCTGACTATGCAAGACCCCTCTGCCACGAGGTCAGTGTCTTCCATTACCACTTCCCCCTCTGCCCCTGGGGGAAGAATCACCACATGTGTCCTGGAAAGCTCTCTTGGACTTTCGAAACCACATTTTCCCACTACCATTCTGACCTTTGGGGTAAGGTCTGGTATGTGGGGAAAAACGGACTCCTACAGCAGAGAGAGTCTTTCATTCTTGTTCACTCCTGGTTAGTGTGTCCTTGACTTTAGGTCCGAACAGGAATGAGCCATCAAATGGGGCATTCACAAAGGAAGATTTAAAGGGCTCCGCAAAGTCACACAAGTGCATCGAGGAATGTCTCCTTAAGGAAATCCCCAAACCTGCTGCTCTGCTCGCTCCATCCACTGCATCAGAAATCAGTCTCATGGAGGAGTTGACCACTGAATTTAAGGTAGAGAGCTGAGAGGAAACTTTTTCTGACGCCCCTTCAGCTACTGAATCTTAGAGTGTATCTCCTAGCTCTTTCAGGAGATCTCTCTGTAATCTGGTGAAATGAGTCAGGTAATTCAGCGACCTACAAGCAAATGACACTGAAGAAAAAATGCGCTTTCCATATCTGTCCATCGTGCGAGACTCTTTGTTGAGTGGATGGACAGAAGAAGACATCTCAGAGTTCCTTCTTGGTGGCTGCCACCACCACCATAGCATCTACTTGGACTTCCTTACTCAGAAAAGTTTTGTCTGATGGAGATGTAATAAACTTGTTTGGCCTCTGAAGAACCGGTTCCACAGAATCTGGAGACTCCCATGCCTTTCGAGAAACCATATCCAGGATTTCGTCAAAAGGCGGAGACACCCAAGTGGAGGAAGGGTGAGATCCAAAAGCCTTCAGGTAGACAGACTCCTCCACTGAAGGGTTGGTGGACTTCCAGCCACCTAAGTATTTCCAGGAGACATCATCAGGAGGTGACCATGGGGATCCTTCGGCTTCATCAAGGTCCATATCCAAAATGAAAGACTCCTCGGTGGAGTCTTACTGCTTCCTCTTGCATAACTTCTTCCGAGGGACCTCTTCAGAGGAGTTCTCCGTGGAGGTTTCAGAAGAGAGGGGGCCACCCAGTGGGGCAGCATAAGGCTTGGGAGCTCCATGTCCCTGTGGATGCATGGGTACAGTGACAGACACTGGTGCCTTTGGGGGAAGAGTGTCCAGACCTTTGAGAGGAGCTGCCTGTGGAGACAGCACTCTCCTCATCACGTGGAAAACCCCCCGTCCTTGATCCGAGGAAATTCCCAGCTCCTAAGAACTGGATGGAATCCCCAGTACCAAGGGGGGTGGCTCCAAGGCTGAGGTAGGAGCCGAGCTCACCCGAGCCGACCCCCCGAGAGGCACATTTGGATCTGACGATTGTCCGATTCAACTCCCCTCTCAAGACCCGACTGGAGAGCGTTGACTCCTAGACTCAAGTTCCAATGGAACTGAGGACATTGGAGCAATATTCGGATCCAAAGTTCCTGTGACAGGTCTCTGTTCTGACGGTTCCACTACAATCAGCTCTGAACATTTAGGCTCCGTGTTCTGAGATTGGCTCAGAAGAGGAGTTGACATCAAAAGGGTGGATTTGGTCGGTTCCAAAGCCCTCTGGGTTGGATCCAATAACAGTTTGGAGAGTGCCGGTGTCCTTAACAGCCTCTGCACCATACGATCCACATAGTCATTGGACAAGCTCCTGGAAGATCAAGTTGAAGGGGCAGGAGATTTGAAGGGCTGTTCCAATGGTGATCTGAGAATGGGGGATGCAGATTCCAATTAGGGGACCGGCTCTGCAAATGGAACTCCACCAGCACCAAAATTGAAGGAGCCAAGGTAGTAGGCCTCACAGACCCGACAGCCCTCAGATATGGAGATGAAACTTTTGGTAATTTTTTGGACAGCTCCGACAGAGCACTTGAAGACCTTTTCCCCAACTTGTCTGACTTTGAGAAGGGGACTGGCCAGACTTTTAATAACTCTGACCTTCTTGGATTGCTTCAGCGATGGGGGTTTTCAACAGGCCTCTTAGAATCAGTTTATTTTTTCTAACAATACCCAGTGACTAAAAGAATGACAGATGACACAGGACTCTTGGAGATGAACTGCTCCTAGGAGGACACACAAATGGTATACCTATCAGTAATGGACATTTTTTGTCCACATTCGATGCATTTTTTAAACCCAGAGGGTTTAACATCCTTGGAATCCTTAGAAGACACTGTACCAATCAGCAACAATAAGGAAAAAACAACTAACAACTAGACTATAAATGTATATACACTATTTTTTTTTACTTATATTCTTGAACAACAAGAACAGCGATAATAACAATAACAATAATGATAACAACAGCAATAACAAGAACCTAAGTTAAACAAGGTCTAATAGAATGGAGAGCCCTCTAACTTAAACGGTCTAAGGCAGCCCTCTAATTTAAACAAGCCAACCTGAAGGAATTGACAGGAGAAAAAAAGAAAGAAAAGAGAAAGACCTCTAACTAAAATGGCCTTTTAAAAAAATTAAGTTTAAAGCCGGGATAGGGAGTATCTCAAGAAGAAAAAGAGAAACACACTATTCACTTTAGAAATTATTAATTAGAAAAAAACACAGTTAGAAATAACAAACAATTTTTCTAAATATGTGAAGAAAAAATCTACTTGGCCAGAGCCAGTAGGAAGAGCACCTGATCTTGTTTAGTGGCAAATGAGATCTGGGGAGCTCTCATGATAGGATAGGGTTTTAGCCACGAGCTAGTGGAACATCTCGAGCTTGTGTACAAGGCCAAGTCATATCTGAGGATCGGATCCAAACTCAACCTGCTAAGAATGAAGGTGAGATAGGACATCACATCTATTTTATATATATATATATATATATATATATATATATATATGTATACATACATATATATATATATTTTTTTTTTTATATACACAAGTCTGCCTGTACAATCCACCAAGCTGCACATGTGCTTTCTCTCTAGTAACTTCCACCTCTGTAAAATCTTAGAATGTATATGTATAAATGTAACTACTCTTTGGGTAGAAATGTAAATAGAAATGTAACTGCTCTGTGTTTGACTGGAAATTAGTATAATGCAATGTAAGCAAATGGAGCTTTTCTCCCTGGGCCTCCGCTGAAAATGGGTATTACTCAGTCGAACTTTCCCAGTGAACAAAGATATATCAATAAATATATACAAATAAATAAATATATTAATTGCAAGAGGAGCTCTAGTACTGATAGAAGAGGATAAAAAAACAATAATGGTAGATTAGTACTACTAAAAGGCTAATGGCAAGGGATGGGGATTACACTGGGATGTATTTATATTCCACCTAAAACTGCTATAATGGAACTTAGGAATATTCTTGGAGAAATAACTGGCTTTCAGTAAAGAAAATTACTTATAAGTGGGGAATGGAATTTGACTTGCAGCAGTGAAGAAGTGTCTGGGGGGGGGGGGCAGAATGGAAAATATAACAAAGGAGAGTAGATTTTTTTTATAGAAATTTATGAAAATATTTGGCATGGAAGATGTAAATTTAGTACTAGGAGTTCAAAGTAAATTGACGTATTACTCCTCAAGATACAAAAACTGGGCTAGGTTAGACAAAAAAGAAGTTATGCACTCACCATAATGTTCCATGAGTGTTGTCGATCTTCATTCATTCTTGACAGATGGGAATCCGTTCCAATCCTTGGAACTGTTTTGGTTGTTATACAGCTTGCTCCTGCCAAAAATTCTCATGCCAAGTCTCTACCCACAATGCTCCATGTTCATTACCTCAGATCGAGTTTGCAAAATTGCACAAGATGAAGTATGTAGTATAATAATAGTAATAATAATGAGGAAGTCATGTCCAAGGTAAAAAAAAACCCTAGCATAAGTCCAGGACAAGTGTACAATCCTGCAGGATATCTGAAAGGAGGGGGTGTAAGGAGGGAGGGATGTCAAGAATGAACAAAGATCGACAACACAGAGGGAAAGTTATGGTGAGTACATAACTTCCTTATCTGACGTTGTCCATCTTCATTTATTCTTGACAGATGGGTCAGAGTCTCCAGCTACCTATATCCTGAGTGGCCTTACAGAAAGATATTCCTGAGCACCACAGAGACAAAAGATCTTCTTCCCCTGGAGACTATATCCAATTTGTAATGAGTGATAAAGATATGAGGTGCAGCCCAAGTGGCTGCCACACATATTTCATCCAGAGAAGACTTGAAATGAAAAACAAATGAAGTGCCCATCAATCTGGTTGAGTGTGCCCTTACAGTTAATTTACGATTGATATGATCATAAACAAAGGTGATGCAATCTCTTAGCCATTTCATCAAGTACACCTTACAGACTGGTTTACCAGTTCTTGGTCCTGAAAAGGAAACTGTTGGTCTGAAGATCTATCATCCTTAGTCCTATCTAGATAAAATCTCAGCTATCTCTGAATGTATAGCATATGTAGACAGTATTCACCCTTGTTAAGCGAAATTTGGAAAGAAAACTGGTAAATGAATGGACTGATTGATGTTTGATTTGAAGACCACCTTAGGAAGAAAGAAAGGATTAGTTCTCAAGGACACTCTATCCTTATGCAGGATTAAATATGGCAGCATTGCACAAAGTTCCTGTATTTTTGAAACCCTTCTGGTGGAGGTAATGGTGACTAGAAAAAGGGCTTTCCAGGACAGGAATTTGAGCTGGCAAGTGGCTGCTGGCTCAACGGGAGGCAATATCAAATGTTGCAAAATAAAAGTAAGATCCCATGGTGGTAATGGATCCTTGAATGGGGGCTTTATATGAAGGAGTCCTTTAAGAAACACTTTACATAAATGATGGGAGATTAGGGAGTGGTCACCATTACCACTGTGAAAATTAGAGACAGTTGCTAGAGTAAGCTGCTGCTCTTTGATTAAAAAGATCCAACAAAAATTCTACGATTTTTTTCAGCAGGAGCTGAAAGGGGTTTAGGCTATTCTCAGAAGCCCAAAGAGAGGATCTTTTCCATTTGCTGTCATATAATTTCCTGGTGGATTGTCTGTGAGAAGCCAGAAGAATTGTTTGGACAGTGGAAGTAATAATAGATTGCCTGGCAATTACTGGAATTGAAGAAACCAAGCAGTGAGCTTGAGGGATTGAAGATTCGGGTATAACAGCCCTTGGGGGTGTGAGAGTAGATCCGGAGCAGGATCCAGAACCCAAGGTCGTGAACCAAGTGAGGTCATAGGAAGTGAAATCAAACTTGCCAGGGCCAGAACAGAGCAATGAGGATTATTCTGGATCGCAACCGTTTGGCTTTCTTCAGAAAAAGGGGAATTGGGGGGAATGCATAAAGAGACCAGAGGGCCAATCTAGGAGACTGTCCCTGGGGGACTCTCCCTGTGGAGGGAGTAGGGCAAAGTATGTGCTGCATTTGTTGTTTATCGGGGAGGCAAACAGGTCACAGCAAGGTTCACCTCATCGGCGAAATATGTGTTTTGCCACTTCGGGATTCAAAGCTCGCTAGTGAGGCAGTAATATTCGTCTGCTCAATTTGTCCTCTATCAAGTTTGAACTCCCCAGGATATGCATTGCCACACGAAAGCGGTTGGAAGAGATCGCCCATTGCCAAACTCTGAGAGCTTCCCAGCAGAGGGGGTAGGATTTGGTTCCCCTTTGCTTGCTGATGTACCAGACTACAGGCATGTTGTCTGACTGGATTGCAACCGTTCCTGGAAGAAGAACATTCTGAAAGACGTGCAACGCTAACAGCACTGCTCCCATCTCCAGGATGTTGATGTGCAAGTAGGCCTCTTGGGGAGACTAAGTGCCTTGGACTATCTTTCCCAGATAATGCCCCTCCACCCATCTGGGAGGCTTCCGTGATCACTACGGCCTTTGGTTGGGGGGGGGACAAAGGGTCGCCCCATCAGGATCTCTTCTGACTCCATCCACCAAGACAGGTCTTTCTTGCAAGTTTATTTTATCAAAACTGGGTGACTTAATGGGTGAGTAAAAATGGACCACTGTGAGGCTAGAAGCCATTGAAGTATTCTCATATGAAACCGTGCCATGGGAACTAAGTTGTGCCATGGGAACTAAGTTGATAGCTGCTGCCATGGAACTCAGGGTATGCAGAATAAGGAGGCAGGTATTGTTCACCTTGGTAATATGGAGTGAACTTGACATCTTATTTTCTGAAGCCTGTGAAGTGGTAGAGAGGCCATGCAGGAAATTGTATCGAGTCATGTCCAGATGTACTCCAAATCTTGAGTAGGGATCAGCTGTGATTTTTCATAGTTTACTGTTATGCTGAGCTGGTTGAATACATGTGTAACAAAGCTCATGTTTAAAGTCAGCAGATGCCTGGTGGGGCAGTGAGGTGCCAGTCGTCTAGATAAGGAAACACCCAGAATCGATGTAATCTCATGTGGGCCGTGATGGCCACCATACTTTTGGTGAACACCCTGGAGGCTGTGGTGAGACCAAATGGCAGCACTCTGAACTGGTAATGACCAGCTCTCAGCCATAAGAAGAGAAACGTTCTTGAGCGCTTGTTTATTTTTATGCGATAATATGCATCTTGACGGTCTATAGAGCACATCCAATCATCTTTTGCCAGAAAAGGGAGGATAGACTGGACCGTGACCATCCGGAATTTTGTCTGCTGGACAAATTTGTTTAAAAGGCTGAGATCTAATATTGGCCTCCAATTCCCTGTCTTTTTTGGCACTAAAAAAAATCCTGAGTAGACTCCGGATTTTAGCTAGTCTGGTGGGTCTTCTTGGATGACTCTTTTCTGAAGCAGCCTGTATATCTCTTGGGTGGTTTGATCCGTTTGATGGAGTGGAAGATCTGTGATTTTCCTTGGAGAGCTGGGAATTACATTGAAGGGGATACTGTAGCCTCTGGCAATGATCTTCTGCACCCATGAGTCAGTTGTTATTTGACGCCAGGCTGAGAGGTCCAGAGAAAGTCTTCCCCCGATTGCTTCCAGAGGTAAGCAATCAGGCCTCCTTTCAGGAGCACTGGTAGAGCTGTTCAGTGAAGAAATCTCTAGACCCTTGGTTTTGTGGGCCACCTCTGCCTCGGGGTCGGCATCTTCCATCTGAGCTCCCCCCTCTGCCTTGTGGGGAACTGCTGTCACATGTGTCATGGAAAGGTCCTGGAGACTTTTTGAACTACATTTTCCCACCCCTCTGATTCCTGGAGAAGGATCGTTGAGGAGTAGAAAAATGAATGCCCAGAGCAGACAGTGTCTTACCAGCCTTTTCACATCTGGCAAGTGTGTTCTCAACTTCTGGGCCAAACAGGGAAGAACCGTCAAATGGACCATTGACGAAGAAAAACCTGAAGCACTCCGTGAAGTCACACAAGAGCATCCAGGCATGTTGCCTAATGGCAAAGCCAGAACCCGCTGCCCTGGTCATCCCTTCAACTGCATGGGCAATGAGTCACATGGATGAGTTCGAATGAGACTCCAGGGTGGCTAGCTGTGAGGCAACCTTATCTTGTACCTTGCTGGACACAGCCACAGCAAGAGTTTTTGATAATTCTTTAATCAGGTCTATCTGGAGTCTTGTAAAATGTGCCATAAAATTCAAGGACCTAAGAGCGAAGGTCGATGGAGCATAGACCTGCTTTCCAAACCTGTCCATCATACTGAACTCCAGTCCAAACACAGATGCACGTAGGACCCTTGCACGGCAGAAAGAACCAAAATCCAAATGAAACAAAGCCAGCAAGTGTGGAAGGTGTAAAATCCAAAAGTTTATTGAAACCCAAGGGAAGAATCCCCTGAATGACACATAAAAATAAATCCAAACCGGTTTCGGCTTAACAAAGCCTTCTTCAGTGGATAACAAACAGTCAAAATGCTCACAACCCAGTATATATATATATATATATATATATATATATATATATATATATATATATATATATATATATAACTAGGTGAATGACACAAGAACCAATCAAAACAGATAATTAGTAATTACAATTGGTCATTAAGACCAGGTGGAAATAAAGCTCCAAGTTTTATTATCCATTTCTTTTCTTTCTTTTCTTTAAAATTCAGCATTTCATGCCAACTTTGTTTATCTCTACAAATACCTTTAATATGGTCAATAGTAACAAACTTATAAGAAGCTGTTATATGTTTCAAACTGTGTTTATATAAAGCATTGTTAGGGCGTTTGTTCTTAATATCACTAAGGTGTTCACAGATTCTAAGGCAAAAAGATCTAGACGTCTGCCCCACATAGAAAGCAGAACAAGTGCAGGTCACCAAATATATGACCCACTCCGTACTGCAATTGGCCCAAAACTTAATGTCAAAAATCATAGAGGTATTTTTACTGCTAAATTCCCGAGTATGTGAAACTCGGACACAATATGAACAATGACCACATGGAATACATCCTAGAACTGGTCCCCCTATGAGAGATATCTGGACGGAGACTGTGGAATCAAAAGAAGGTTTCTTATAGTGACTAAGCCTAGAACCTATGGTACGTCCCCTTCTAAAGGAGAAAGAACATCTGTCTCTAAGAAAAGGGTGAAGTTTTTCTTCAGCCATCAAAACATTCCAATGCCTCTGAATAATGTTAATAAAGCCCTTAGAATTCCGTCCATAAGTAGTGACCAGCCGTATAGGTTGTTGAGCCAAATCTTTCTTCCTATCGTTATAAAATAAAAAAATAACAATGCTTTATATAAACACAGTTTGAAACATATAACAGCTTCTTATAAGTCTGTTACTACTGACCATATTAAAGGTATTTGTAGAGATAAACAAAGTTGGCATAAAATGCTGAATTTTAAAGAAAAGAAATGGATAATAAAACTTGGAGCTTTATTTCCACCTGGTCTTAATGACCAATTGTAATTACTAATTATCTGTTTTGATTGGTTCTTGTGTCATTCACCTAGTTTTATATATATATATATATATATATATATATATATATATATATATATATATATATATATGTATATATATATATATATATATATATACTGGGTTGTGAGCATTTTGACTGTTTGTTATCCACTGAAGAAGGCTTTGCTAAGCCGAAACCGGTTTGGATTTATTTTTATGTGTCATTCAGGGGATTCTTCCCTTGGGTTTCAATAAACTTTTGGTTTTACACCTTCCACACTTGCTGGCTTTGTTTCATTTGCATCGTACTGAACTCCCTGTTAGGAAGATGAACAGATGGACTTTCATCGGCTAGTTCTTTTTTAGTGGCTGCTGCTGCCACTACCATGGCATCTATTGACAAACCCTTTGCCCAATATTGGTGGCCTTCCGGTGGGGATAGTATTTTGTAAGGTCTCTGGGGGATAGGCTGTATCACATCAGGAGCCTTCCAAGCTCATTGTGTGATTAGTTGTACCAGGTCATCAATGGGCAGGGATACCCAGGAGGTAGATGGCTGAGCACCAAAGGCTTGCAAGTACATGGATTCCTCTGAGGATGGGTCTTGGGACTTTCAGTTACCCCTTAGTGTCCTGGGTATCTGGGAAACAAAAGCACACCACATACATGAAAAGTGCATACTTACATTAACTGCTATTTGTCTTTGTTTACTGGGAAAGTCTGACTGGGTAACACCCATTTTCAGTAGAGGTCAGGGGAAAACGCTCCACTTGTTTATATTGCATTACACTTAGTTCCAGTTAAAACAGAGGAGTTACATTTCTAATTATATTTATTCCTATAGAGTAGTCACATCTTACATTCTAATGATCCTTTGACAACCATAGATGAAAGAAATAGCAGTACTGAAAACCTCCATACGAGTACATATTATGCCAGTGGGCCAACTAACAGGTATTTTTACGATACTGCACAGAAAGTTATTAAAGAAAAAATGTAGGGAACTTCTTTAAAAGATTACTTTGGGACATGACATATTCTTTTGACAATTAGCATGTACTCTGACATGTTCTTTTGACAATGAACCTATACTTTTGAGTAACTGCAAGTAGCTGATAGTTTACCATTTCACTAAATACATATATATATATATATATATATATATATACATACATATATATATATATATATATATATATATATATATATATATATATATGACAAAGACAATACTTCCTAGCAAAAGTCATAGGCACTCATCATTAGATTAAGAAACAACCTGCTCAAAACAAGTTCATCCAAGAATTTGTTTCACTGAAAGCGAAGTGCCTGATGCCTTCCACTTTTTCATGAGTTGCTCCCCTGTTACTTATTTTAATATAAGGGGTACAAAGCTTTCTGTAGCAAGGAGGTGAACTGCTGGCCAATCTCATTTTGTATGAATTCTTACAAAATCTATCAGACCACCCTGATGTTTTTTTCTCTCTCTCTTCTGCTTTTTTTTTTTTTTTTTTTTAATCGTTGTGGCTTTCTACGCTAGCTGTCCAACCCTCTTATCTAATTAGGTGTCTCTACCAATTGGTTATTGTTCAATGCATCATCTTTACCGTATTCCAACTTTCTTCCATGTGGGAGCAAGTGATCATAATGTGATGACTATGACAAAAAAACAGAAGTGGCCAATGAAGAGGAGGGAAACTTGGCCACAAAAGTTGGCAGCATTCTGAGGACAGAGAAAAAAGTGCTCTAGCATGTTAAAGTATAGAAGACAAGATGCACAATGACAGCAGCTTCTCACCTCCAAGTCTATGCATTCATTGCAGTATGCATATAATCATACAAATGTGTTAGGTTTCTCTTGGCTGCTGGGAAGAGGACAAACACTGAGCACAAAATCCCATCCCTTGGAAAGAAGGTAGAGCAGTCATTTGGCACTTCATTATTTGCAACAACATAAAGCCTCTTTCCTGAACCTGTACATAATAGATGGCAGTTCTTTTTGGATGCAGATCCTTAAGGAGAATAACAATATCCATATAGAATATTACATCCATAAAATACCAGAAAGTACTCTAAGAATTAAGCCAACATGGGAATTGAGAAAGGAGACTCTACTGATAGGGATGACTGCAATTAAGGATACAGACAATAGACAAGAAGGGTCTGGAATTTATTGGAGAAAACTGGCAAAAGAACCAAGGTTTGTTTGTCTTTTTGGCTTTTCCCGGTTAGGGGTCGCCACAGCAGAACTCCCGTCTGCTAATGATTGGCAGTAGACTTTTTTATGGTGCCGAGTTGCCAGCCCGACACCCAGCCTTCAGCGAAGGCACGCCCATTCACGCATGTCTTTCGGAGGCCACTCGACTGCGGGGAGGACATGCAGACTCCACACAGAAGGCACTCCAGCTGTGAATCGAACAGGAGAACCTCTTGCTGTGAGGCAGCAATGCTACCACTGTACCACCGCTGTTTTATTAGAGAAGGAACAATAATAGAATGGGAGGAGGCCAAGAATTTATTTGGACTGCAGGCTAGAGTCTGCCTTTTCTAGCAAGGACTGATATCACAAAGTATAGGCATAGAGAAATTAATAGGGAGATCCTAAGGGAAAGACCAGCAATGGTAGAATTTTTAGCAGAATCTAGAAAAGAAGCTGCTGTTAAAAAAGGAATAATTAGTGCAATATAAAAATATTGCATGATAACTGTAAGAATCAATAGAGGAGGTTAGAAGGACTGGAAAGAGAGACTGGATAAGCAATACACAAAGAAACAATGGGGGGGGTATATGTATGTCTCCCAAATATGCAATAAAGTCTACAAGATTTAGGATCATTGCCTGGAAGTGTTTACATAGGTATTTTTATAACCATCGTAGACTCCAAAGAATTTTTCATGAAGTAGCCAGCAAATGTTGAAGGTGTGATGGGGAAGAAAGATATAATTGGGAACATATTATCTGGTAGTGCAATGAGTTGGAAGGCTTTAAAGATTCCCTGCAGCCTACTCTGTCGGAGATACTAGATAAGCAAATTGGTGTAACTAAGGAATTTTTCTGAGCTATGATCAAACTCATAATTGCCTAGACATAGTAAGGCCTTGTTGATTTTAATTATGGTGGCTGCCTAAAAAGCAATTATTAGACAATGGAAATCAAAGTATAAACCAACTGTACTAGGAGTAGTGAATACAGTTAACAGAGATAAAACAACTAGAATTGGGATTTTTAGAAAAGGGTAGGAGCAAATTACATAGAAAAAAATGGGAATTGTGGGAAAAATAGAGACAGATGAGGAATGAGGTTTAAAAGAAGGCACAATCTGAATGAGCTATGTAATGTTTGACTGGACAGATTACAAGCGATGTATAATATTTGCAACTAAAATTATGTTAATATGGTTTGTGATGTACAATGTTTGCAACTAAAATTACATCAATATGTTTTCATTAATGTAAATATATGATTGCCTATGTCATGCATGATAATTTAATAAAGATGTTTCATGTTTACAAAATAAGAAATAAAATATTAAGAAACATTATAAAAAAAAACAAATGGCAGTTCTACTATTATATAGATGGCTATCACTGCATCACCTTTTTTAAGCCAGAACATTAAAAAAAAAAAACTTGGATTTGATCTTGTCTGTTTGTATGACACTAAATCTAGGAAAACAATTCGGAATTTAGTTGCATCTGAATAACAGTAATCCTGTTTAATTTGCGGTTATCTGGAGGGAGATATGAGCTAAGAAGTAAACTGTTTCTGGTATGTAGCATTTTTACTGCTGTCATGTTCTTAACACAATGTCTTTGCTTTTAGAAAAAAGATAAATGGAGTACACAAATAAGTCAATAAATTGTACAGCCAAGAAAATCTAATTTAGAATATATTTGCAAATGGAGGAGTGAATGCTTAAAACAAACTGGAAGCACAAGGCTTACAATTGTTCAACAACCTTTTTTTTGAAAAAAATGCAAGGTTTCAGATAATACTGACATCTAAAATATTTATATTAACTAACCGTTGATAGTGTTAATGCTCCAGATGCCAGGATGTGTACCCAAGCCTTAATTCCTACTTCTCTGAAGCTTATTAACAACATCTAGGAAAATTACTATAAAAAAATTTTAAAAATAAGCTTTCACCTTCACTTACAGAATTTATAAATACTGTTACTGCTGCCTATCGAAAAGAAATGTCTGCTATTAAAAACAAAACAAACAAAATAACCGCAGAATATAACTAGGTGATAAAATGGTGCTTATTGATAGAGAAATATTAATCCATGTTCCACATGTATTGTTTGGCTGCTCAGTGAATATTACTAATATACATAATATGAAAAGGTGTAGACATTTGAGTAAATAGTTATTTGCTTAATTTTATTATTTTCTTTGCTGTTGTATATAACGTGTCAATACAATATTAAAAACAAACTTTGATTTACTGAAAAGAAAGCAGAGACTCTGACAAGAAATTTACAGAAATCAGTATTTTTTGTTGATCTTTTAAGGTTCTTCTTGGTATATATTATACCACAATGAATATGTTTAGGTAATCAGAAGCATTTTATATTAGTTATTACACAATGACTGGCCATCAACATTCAAAAACAAACAGACTGGTCAAGCCCAACCAGCTTGCCTGTTGTAATCTGAGCACATACCAATGGAAAAAAGTCTGGCTGCCCTGACTATCTTCTATTATACCATGACCCCCCCCAAAACGTGCATGCTGATTGGCCAGCGTGCACATTGTAAATCGAGTTATACTAATGGAAAAAGGTCCGGTTGCCCGGACTTTTTTCCATTAGTATAACTCTACTTTTAAAACACTGTCTCGCTATGTTAAATGGGTTTAACATAGCGAGACAGCTTTAAAATAAGCAACGGAGATCTCCGTTGCTTATTTTAGCTGTCTCGCCATGCTAAACCCATTTAACATAGCGAGACAGGTTTTAAAAGCAACGGAGAAAGCAAGATCTCCGTTGCTTTTTATTCGCTATGTTAAATGGGTTTAACATAGCGAGACAGTTTTAAAATAAGCAATGGACATCTCCGTTGCTTATTTTAAAACTGTCTCGCTATGTTAAACCCATTTAACATAGCTTAAAACAGTAAAAAGCAACGGAGATCTTGCTTTCTCCGTTTTTGCCAACTCTGATGTACTGCGCAGGTGCGCAGTACATCAGAACTGCCGCGGATGCCAGACATCTGCGTAAGGGCAGTAAACAGGCATTATACTATGCCATTATTTAAGAAAGGTAATAGTTTTTTTTCTTAAATAATGTCATGGTATAATAGCAATAACCCACTTCTGGGTGTGGGTAATGCTGTATTTACCCACAATTGGCTTTGTTTGGTCCCTCGGGCTTCGCCCTCGGGACCAAACCATGCCAACCGTGGGTAAATCCAGCATTACCCACACCCAGGCGTTGGTTATTGCTATATTAATACATGCAATGGAAACTCTACATTTTTATTTAACAAAATAAACTTTCAAAAATCAGAGACTTCAAAAGAATAAGAAAGATGGGAAAGAGAGAAATACAAGGATAATCAGGTATGTTACTGAAAACTAGTAAAACGTACCTGATTATCCTTATATTCTCCCTGTCCTGTCTCTCCCGTACATTGAAACTCTGCTGAGTTCATTTTTTTTAATTAAAAAAAAAGGCAACAGAGATTCTTCCTTTCTCCGTTGCTTCCTTTGCACAGCACTGACCTACTACGTAAACATGGAAACACAAAACACTGAAGAGCGACATGCTGCTGTTATACAACAGCATTATTTAAGAAAAGTAAGTACCTTTTTTTATGTCATTGTATAATAACAATAACCTAAAGCTGGGTGTGGGTAATGCTGATCTACCCATGACTGGCTTCGCCCTCGTAACCAAACTACACCAACCGTGGGTAAAATTCTGCATTATCCACACCCAGCAGTGGGTTATTGCTATAATATTTGACCATTTCAATAAGCCAGGTAAGACCAAAGTTCCTTTCCAGAATAAGGGAATCATGCGGCATCTTAACATATCCAGTTAGCATTTAAATATGCATAAAGATGCGTACATAACAGGATTATCAAAAACAGAATCCACTGAATTTTTTGCTAAAAAGTTTACCTTATGTGCAAAAGGCTTGCCATCACCAAGAAGTTTTCCAGAAGCAGTATCAAACATGAAAATTACTGTGGAATAAAATGAAAAACAACATATTAAAATTATTAATTTCAGGCAAATATCAGATTTTTCTTTGTGTACTTTAACTATTACACTGTGTTAAGTGGGAAGGTCCAGAGCAAAAGCTCTTCTACAATACTGACTAGGAAGGCAAACAGTTCAAATAATACAAGTATAACACAAAGGGCAAAAAAATTGAAGCAGATGAGAACAAACTGTACTGAGAATGTTACTTTACACTTCATATTTTTGCTTTCCAGAAAGTAAGTGTCAACAATATGAATAGTTATGTAGAGTAAGCAAGGAGAAGTTTGACAAAATATTTGTATGTTTTGCAAAGTTTTTCTGTCTGCAAAATTTCTACATTTGAGCACATTTTTTCTATATTTAGAAACATTTCTAGGGTTTGTGAACTTATTTCCAAGAATTCCTGATACTGCAGGAGCTGTATCTTTTGTTGTAACACATTTGTTACTGCACTTGAGCCAAAACCATTTTGTTTTACATTAAGAGAGTTTTATTCTGCACTCTGGTGGGAACTGTGGGCTGATTCAACACATCCAAGTTGGGAACTGCTGGTGGAAGGCTTACTGTTTGTTTATCTAACTGGCCTGAGGGCTTAACTGTGTACAAGTCGTTTCATCCTGCTGGTATAAAAGTGATACGCAAACACTAATTTAGACCTTTAAGTGACTCTCCCCTACTCCTTCTCATCTACTAAGATCTGGTATAATGGATAGGAGCTTCCATATTTTCCCTGTTTCTGCTGTGGTGGCTATGGGCATCCTGAGGCAGTGTAGTAATTGCCTTATGTTTGCTGACCACCATTTAATTTTAGAACAGAACAATACGGTGTGTGAGAGAAGCATTTACACGTCAGTGGAGGCAAAGGTCTCAAATACATGAAAAAATGCATGCCAGGTTGTCAGCATTACACCAAAAACACTCACTACCAACATTAAGGAACAAACATACAGACCCACATATGTGGAGGTACTCGCTTGTAACCTACCCAAACCTCTAAGACCTCCTAAAAGCATCTCTCAGTGGCCCTGCGCGCACTCAAAAAAAAAAACAAAAAACAAACAAAAAGCACCTCACACAACACTTAATTCTGAAAACCATAGTAACCCCACTTCTAACCCCCATAACATAAAACACCACACAGCCAAACATTCTACTTATTGAGGATTCCATTGTAAGACATACTGATGTCCCCCTTACCAGGTTAAACAAGGAGATCATCACAGTGAGCAGTCTGTCTGGAGCCAGGTTCTGCCAGATCATGCAATCACTTAGGTCTTTAAAGCACAAGTACCAGTATGACACAGGCATAGTCCATATGGACGTAAACAATTTAAGATGTATCTCACTAGACTTTATTAAGAGAGACACCATGGAGTTCTCTGAATATGTGCCCCAAACGGGTATGAATCTAGCCTGAGTAGCATATTACCTTCACCAATGATGATGCCACAGTACCAACAAAGAAATGACTGACTACAACAACTGCCTTAGTTTCTGGTATCATAACAAGGGGCTCCAATACCTGCCAGCCTGGACAGACATGATCGACAAACCACGATGCTTTGCCAGAAATGGTTTGCACGTCGCCACTTGGTTTCCGAATACTGACAAAAAAATGATCTATTCCCACAGATGCTTTTTAGGCTGTGTGAAGTTGTTAAACTCTCCAACATAACAAAAATCACTTGCGACTACCTAAAGGTATTGCTGCTCAATGCTAGGAATTTAAATTAAAAAAAAATGCACTCCCTGGAAGTGCTCCTCACCCTGGAGAATGCAGACATATGTGCAGTCAAGGAAACATGGTTCAGAAAAAACATGGAAAGCACCCCGGCTATCAAACGCTACAGTGCCTTTCATACGATTCGAAGTGTGATAGCTAGTAGACAGTAAGGTGCAAAATTGTGCAGTCTTACTTAAAATACATTTATGATCAAATAAAACAAAACAGCTCTTCATTTACTTAGTTGAAAAAAAATTTAACCAAGCTATATTCCAGGAAGCAGTTTGCTGCTCTCTACTGACGTGAAAATGAAAACTAAAAGTGAAGCAAAGTGGGTAAGTTATCAGGGGCGTTGGTACAAGGTTTTAGTTTATAAAGAAGATTTTTCACAGTGGAAGTGGGAATGGGTGATAGTGTGAAAGAAGGTAGAGGATTTGTAGGGGAATGCAAGGGTGGAGTGCTTGGTGAGTCATCCTTAATAGGTGGGAAGGAGGTGGGAAGTTTATTTATGGTGTCAATGAAGTAAGTGTTAAAGAGGGAGGCTATATCAGTGGGTATTTTTTCAGGGTTAGGACATGGATTATTGTTAGTTCCAGGGTGGAGTAGGAAGTTTATTGTGCCCCAAAATCTTTTGGGGTTTAGTTTATGTTGGTCTTGGACTGCCTGGAAGTATTCTTTTTTTGTCTTTGATAACTAGGCATTTGGCCTGGTTGCAAAGTTGTTTACATAGCTTGAGGTTAGACAGTGATTTGTTTTTTCCCAAGCTTTCCAGGCTTTATCTCTAGTGGACATTACTAGCTTTGTGAACTTTGTAATCCAAAGAGCATGTTTTGACCTGATCCTTTTTAACTGGAGTGGGGCAAGATTATTTAGGATCCTAAGAAATGCAGAATTAATGAATTCTTACAGCGTTATTGAGTGGGAGAAATTTTAGTGGGCATCAGTTTTTTGTAGGATGTCATTGAAGGAGTTTGGGGAGAAATGGGAAATATCTCTGGTGTGTCTAAATTGGTGGAAGTTTAGTATGGAGATGGGCTTACATATTACGAATGCTGGAGAGTGATCACTGATACTATTTGGGGGAGTCCTTGAAGTGGTAATTTTTTCTGGGTCAGAGATCAAGATCCAATCCAAGATAGAGCCTTTATTTACCTTTGTATTGGTCTAGTAAAATTAGAGCTTAGCTGAGTATAGATGTGGATTAATATCAGGAGAGGAATTTTTAGTGGTTATATCTAGCCAGTTAATATTGACATCACCTAAGATAATGGTTTAATTCTTTTATATTACTTGTTTTCCAGGCAAGAATTTCTTCAAGAATGGGAGTATTATTGCCTGGAGGAATGTATATGACAATTATGCAAAGGGTTTTCCAGTTAATAAGTTTTAGAAAGGTTATTAGTAGCTCTGCTGTGGAGAAGTGGGGAACTGGCTTAGATTAAGGGATTACAGTAAAGGTGCTAGGGAATAATAAGGTAATGCCACCACCTTTTTTATGTAGTCTATCAGTTCCAAGGCAGGAGTAGCTTGGAGGTAGAAATTCAGAATGTTTGATGTCTGGTTTTAGCCAGGTTTCAGTGACAGCAGTAAAGTTTGGTTTACGTTGTTTTAGCCATGCATGCAGTTGGGGAATTTTGTTCCTAATGCTTATGAGATTAATAGTGGTGAAGTTTAGGGATTTAGGGAAATTGGGGGAAGTGGGGGAGGGAGGAGAAGGACCAGGGTTGGCATGTATGTCATCACACAGGACCAATTCACTGAGGACAAGAAATAGGTGGGTAGAGGTTTCTTGTTTATGTATTGGAAGTACTTGACATTGTAGATATAAGGATGGTTGTGATTAGGGGAGAGGATGGTTGGTTTCTTTAGTAGTATTAAATCTGTAGTATAGAGAGAGGAGCAGATGGCCGAGTAGCTGGGAAGGTTGTGTGAGTGAATAGATGTGGATGTGGATGGGGATGGTGTGGGAGGTATTAAATGTGTTTGAAAGGATGTTAGGTTTAGAAGAAGAAACAAGTAGATAGTAAGTATAAAAAAACTGTTCAGTGTAAGAGACATAGCAGATTAAAGTTGAGATAAAAGAGTTCAAAAAATTAGTTGTGATATTTGAGTGATGTATGGGAGGTAAAGTAAGGTAGAGAGAGAGGGGGGAGAGATGAGGAAGAAACTAGTACTCCTAAGTAACCAGGGAGGCAGTCATAAGGGGTAGAAGGTGGGGTAGGAAGAGGGGTGTGTAATAAGGTAATAGAGAGGATAGGTCTAGGGAGTAAGTAGGAGGTGAAAGTATGCAGATAGTGAAGAACGGTGTATGCATGACAGCTTGATGTGATTGGTGGGAAGACTATGGAGGTGGAGGGATGTGACTGGAGGAAAGGTGAAAAAGTTGGGGTAGAGGATAGCTATAAATTTAACTGAAGTGGGGGTGGGTGGGAATGGGGGGTAGGGTAGGGGAGCAGAGTGAGCCTGGATCAGCGAACAGAGTGGGAAGAAACAATGACACTGCAAAAACCAAACTAGAAATCTGTAAGGAAATAAAAACAGAGGATGTTAAGTTGTCTATCTCGCCTTCATTCTTGCTGGATGGGTTCGGAGCCGACCTCGGCTCTGACTCGGCCACTCTAAAAGCTCGAGAGTTGGTTCCACCGGCTCGAGGCTCCCCTTATATCCCACAATGCTAGGCGTGAGTTACCTCAGATCTCGTTTGCCGCTAAGCTATCGAGGTTGGTTTTCTACCGGTTCTTGGTAAGTGACTTTTTCTTGTGTAATTTAGTCTATCAAAACCCCTTTAATTTTAATATTTTTACTTATTTCCCTTAGTTTAGAGAAATTTTTATCCCCTTCTAAAAAATTCCCGTTTTTTTCCCTCAAGAACTTTAGGTTCTTCCCTTGGGCCTACAGGCCTTTTCTCTTCCCTAGTGGAGTGTGTGTATTATTTTGAAAATCCTAGTTAGTGGTTTTTATTATAATTTAAATTTGACAAGGTGTAATTAGTGTGTTTGTGTGTGTGTTTGTTTACACCTGTTTAAAAATGTCTAAGGAAGCAAAGGTCTCCGGATTCAAGAAGTGTGATGCGTGCTGTCAGAAAATGTCTCTGACAGACGCTCACACTTCTTGTGTCTACTGTCTGGGGCCTTTGCACCTGCAGGACTCCTGTGCTGTGTGCCATGGCTTCAGCCCCAGGGTCCTGCAGGAAAGAAAAAATAAATTGATATTAAGAGGCTTACTCAAGCCAGAGGATTCCCTATCTGTTTCAACAGGGAAGCCCTCTAAGACATCTAGGTCTTCGGCTCCGACAACTGAGCCGAGACCTAAGGTTTCTCAACCTCTGCCTTCATCGGCTCCGGCTGGAGCCGATAAGTCTCAGTCCACAGTTTCTGTGGCTCCCTCGGCTCTGGCCGGAGCCGAGGTAGTAGAAGTTCCCGTGTCGGCTCCGACCAGGCCTTCGGAGCCGACAACTAGGAAGAGGTCCAGGTCACCATCTCTTGGCTCCGTTCATTCGGCTCCAGGATCTCCCCTGCTGTCTGAACGGAGCCAAAGATCTCACTCCTCTAGGTCATCGAGGCTGTCGGATCATGACCTTCAGAGGGTAGTGAGTCGACTTCTTAAGTCCGAGGCACTGGCCCAGATGCTTCAGAGCCCGACTCATCAGTCGATGCCTGCCCCGTCCATCAACATATTCCTCCTTCGACTCTCTTGAGCTCGGAGCCGGGTCGCCGGAACCGAGACTGTGATAGCGCCGAGCCGATACATTGTCTTCGGCCCGCGTCGGCTCCGCTCTTCCTTGGAAGAATCTCGGCGCCGGACTTCCTCGCCGGCTCTGAGGGGTGAGTGGCATCGGACCCTTGTCCCACCCCTCTCCTCTCGGTGCTTGGCGCTGGTGAGTTCGGCTCGACATCGGCCTCGGAGCCATCACTGTCGGTGCCGAGGGGTTCTTAGCTTCTCGGAGCGGGGACCTCTGGCTCTGCCTGACAGGGGTGCA
Source organism: Protopterus annectens (assembly GCF_019279795.1). Lineage (NCBI taxonomy): Eukaryota > Metazoa > Chordata > Ceratodontiformes > Protopteridae > Protopterus > Protopterus annectens. The sequence continues at coordinate 685,814,233 of NC_056734.1, read as the reverse complement.
TTCGAGGTCATGCGGAGTGTGTTAGAGCCTGGCTCTACTCCACAGTCGGCTCCGTCCGCCCTCCCTCTACAGTGCCTCAGGTTAAGTCGACTCACTCCCTCATCCCGGACCGCAGAGAGCCAGCTCCTCAGGAACCCCTGTGGGGATTTCATCCTCTTCCGAGGCCTCTCCTGATTTGGCAGAAGAGCCCCTCGGAAGAGGAAGTGTAAGAGGAAACACATTGACTCACCTGAGTCCATCACGTCAGACACAGATTTGGATGATTCTGAGGGTTCCCCGCGTTCCCCTTCTGAAGATGTCTCATTTGCAGACATTCTGGAGATCCTGAAACAGAGGGAAATTGGCCAGCCCTCAACCCTTCGGAGGACGAATCTGTGTATCTTGAGGCGTTGGCTCGCCCTTCCACCTCCTGGGTGTCTCCCCTTTGACCCCCTCATGCAGGTGGTTGCTAAGAAGGCATGGACGGCTCCTGATTCAGTGGACCCCACTCCCAGGAGACCCTCCAAGTTCATAACGGCACCAGCAGACAAACAGTTCTTAACAAAAGGAGTTTCTGTGGATGCTATGGTGGTAGCTGCTGCCACTAAGAAGGAGCTAGCTGATCCTTCAGTACCTGTCCATCCACCTAACAAGGAATCTAGGTCCATGGACAGGTGCGGAAGCGGATGTTCTCATCAGCGACATTTACCATGCGTTCGCTGAACTACCTGTGCCATTTTACTCGTCTTCAAAGAGACTTGATCAAGGAAGCGAGTGAAATGTTAAAGGACCCTACAGCTGCGGGTTTCAAGATAAGATGAACACGCAGCTGGCTACCCTTAACTCCATAACCAACTCCTCCATGCGCCTTCTTTCTTACGGCTGATGGAGCGAGCAGAGCCGCAGGGACAGGTGTGGCCTTACGTAGGCATGCCTGGATGCGGCTATGCAATTTGGCGGACCCTTCAAGACGTCTTTCACTAACTCCCGTTTGATGGATCATCCCTCTTTGGTCCTCAAGTGAAAGAAACCTTGACTAGGTGCGAAACTGATGGCAAGACCCTTTCTGCCGCCGGAGTCCGTTTTCTACTCCTTCTAGGCCTTACCCCAAAGGCCAGAAAGGTGGAAAGATGTGGTTCTGTAAACAATCTCAAGGGACTTAGCCTGACGCACAGAGTCGTTCTGCCAGAGGCAGAGGCGGAATAACAATGGTAGACGTCGCCCTAGGGGCAGGGGGGGTCCGCAGAACCAGGGCAATCGGGAAGCCTTCCCTGACAAGCCCTTTCAGCATCCCTGAGGTGTTGCCCGACTGCCCCTCTTCCGGGGCAGTCGGGGGGAGATTGTCACTGTACCCAGAAGCCTGGCTATCCCTGACTCAAGACAAATGGGTACAGTCCATCATTTCCGAAGGCTATTCTATCCCCTTTCTTCGCATTCCAAATCAGTCAAAAAAATCCCTTCCAGATGTTCCACCCGCTCAAAGGGATCTAGCGGTTTTGGAGATTTCAAAACTGCTTACAAAAAGAGCAATTCAGCCAGTTCCAGCAGACCAGCAAGGATCCGGAATCTACTCAAGGTTCTTTTTAGTTCCAAAGAAAACAGGGACTGGAGACCAATTTTGGATCTCAGTGTCTTGAACAGATCAGTCAAGAAAACAAGATTTCGGATGGTCACGCTGCAATCCATCCTTCCCTTTTGGGCAAAGGAAACTGGATGTGCTCTATAGACCTTCAGGATGCGTGCTATCACATAAAATGAACAGACGCTCCAGAAGATTCCTCCGCTTCAGGCTGGGAACCAGTCATTTTCAGTTCAGGGCCCTGCCCTTTGGTCTCACCACTGCCCCGGTGTTTACCAAATGCATGGCAGTGGTAGCTTCTCACCTGAGACGACAAGGATTCCAGGTGTTTCCATATTTGGACGACTGGCTCCTCACAGCTCCCACCAAGCATCTCCTTCTGATGGCCAGGGATTACACTTTTCGCGTTTGTCAAAAGCTGGGTATTTCAATAAATTGCGAAAAGTCTGTTTTGTCGCCTTGTCGTACTATTACTACATAGGCGCAAATCTAGATACAGTAAACATGTCTGCGAGACTAACACATCAGAGAATAACAGACATTCACAAACTGGTATCACTCCTTTTCAACAACAACAGAATCAAAGCCAGGTTAGTTCTGAAAGTGTTGGGAATTATGGCAGCGCCATACCTCTGCTTCCATTAGCCAGATTCCACATGCGGATCCTTCAATGGATGCTCTTTACTCAATGGTCATACCAGCAACTTCCAATGTCTCACACCATTATGATCACGCAAGCGTGCAAAAATCATCTCATGTGGTGGATGTCTTCCCTCAGCTCTTGTTGGGAAGACCCTTTGTTCCACCCCCTCCGGTTGCTACTCTGACAACGGATGCCTCCCTGATCGGGTGGGGGGCGCATTATCAGGGCAGGACGGTCCAGGGCATATGGCAACCAAACGAATGCCACTTGCACATAAATGTTCTGGAGATGAGAGCAGTGCTTTTAGCGTTGCAAGCCCTTCAAGACTCTCTTCCCTTGGGAACGATTGCAATCCAGACAGACAATATGTCTGTAGTGTGGTACATCAACAAACAAGGCGGAACCAGGTCATACCCCCTGTGTCGAGAAGCACTCAGAATGTGGCAATGGACGATTTCTTCTCAGCGGTTTCTGATAGCAACGGAGATCCGGGAAAGTCCAATCAAATTGCGGACAAGTTGAGCAGAGCTATACTCATGCCTCACGAGTGGTCTCTGAAAGACTCTGTAGTGAGAGAAATTTTTCTCAAGTGGGGTCAGCCTTGCTGCGATCTTTTGCTACTCCCCAAAACAGCAAGTGCAGAGAATATTTCACTCTATTCCCTTTACCAGGCCAACCCAGCAGAGACGCTCTAGTCCAAGTTTGGCCCGGGACTTCTGTATGCATTTCCTCCTTCCCACTAATCTCTCAAGTGATACAGAAAGCTATCGCTCAGAAGGCCTCATTGATCCTCATTGCTCCTTACTGGCCTCGACAAGTGTGGTTCCCCTTTCTACATCGCTTTCTTTTGAGCGACCGTGGAATCTGGACCTAGTTCCAGATCTTTGATCCATCAGTCGGGTCAGTTTCATCGCTCCCTCCCCTCTCTGAACCTCACTGCTTGGTTCCTCCAGTTCCAACCTTAGCCAGGCTTCCTCAATTATCTCACTCTGTTAGAGATATTTTGATAGCTTCCCATAAATCTTCCACTCGGAAGATTTATTTGAGTAAGTGGAAACGCTTCACATATTGGGCTCAAGGAAAGGACATAGATCCTTTCACTGCTTCCATCCAATTAGTCCTTGATTTTCTAGCTGAACTCTTCCATGCAGGTTCATCTCCCTCTACACTTAAAGTTCAATTGGCAGCTATTTCTAACTTTCATGTGGGTATTTCTGAATCTGCCTTAATGTCCCACAAGCTTTGCAAAGCCTTTTTGAAAGGAGTTTTTCTTCTCAGACCTCCTATAAGAAATCCTCCTTCTCCTTGGGACCTAAATTTAGTTCTTGCTTCTTTGATTCTCCCCCCTTTCGAACCTGCAGTCTCCTGTTCTTTAAAATTATTATCATGGAAGACTCTTTTTCTGGTAGCTATTCCATCAGCTAGAAGAGTTTCAGAGCTTCAAGCACTCAGCTGTCGTCCTCCTTATCTTTTGTTTCATAAGGACAGAGTATCTTTATGAACTAACCCGTCCTTTTTGCCGAAGGTGGTCTCGACGTCAAATCTAAATCAAAGCATTGATCTACCTGTCTTTTTTCCAGAATACTCCAATAGGTCTGAACAAAAATTACACTACCTGGATGTTCACTGTCAATTGAGGTAATACTTGGATAGAACAAAACAGTTCAGAAAATCTGATCAGCTGTTTGTCTCCTATGCGGAAAGCAGAAAGGGACTTTCAGTTTCAAAGGTATCATTATCCAGATGGCTAACATCTTTGATTTCCCTTGTATATGAAATTAGACATCAAAAGCTGCCTGATAAACCTAAGGCCCATTCCACCAGAGCTTTGGCTACTTCTTTAGCCTTCCAAGACAGACTGCCTATTGACACCATTTGTGCAGCGGCTACTTGGGCTACTCCTCACACTTTCATTTCTCATTATAAGTTGGATTTAGCTTCTAGGCATAGAGCTAACTTTGGTTCCACTGTTCTCAGGAGTCTGTTCCGTTAGGCCACCCGGGACAAGGTGCTAGGGACGCGGTCCCATCCAGCAAGAATGAAGGCGAGATAGACAACTTAACATATAGAAGTTATGTTCTTACCATAACGTTCCATGTTAGTTGTCTTCTTCTCGCCTTCTTCTTGCGTCCCACCCTCCTTCCCCCTGGCCTGGACAGACCTAGAAGAGTTGTGATTGTGACCTCTCTTTCTACCACCTCTTTCTTAGACATATGCTATTATGCATATTTCCTGGTTCAGGATGTAGGTCACCCTTCTTTCTTCCTGTTGTTAGAGGTGGACTCTGTTTACAGTTATACTGTTACTATTATAAGCTGGGGTTAGCTTACAAACGAGATCTGAGGTAACTCACGCCTAGCATTGTGGGATATAAGGGGAGCCTCGAGCCGGTGGAACCAACTCTCGAGCTTTTAGAGTGGCGAGCCGAGGTCGGCTCCGAACCCATCCAGCAAGAAGAAGGCGAGAAGAAGACAACTAACATGGAACGTTATGGTAAGAACATAACTTCTATTTAATAACGGTAAAGTGAGTACTATTAGAAAAAAAAAATAAAATACAGGAGCAATACTGTTTAAAAGACAAATTGTTTAAATAGAGGTAAGTATAACAGACATTGGGAGGGGGAGGGGCATTTGAGACTGGCACTCACACAATGCAAAAAGTACAAAGATTATTTTTTGTCTTCCGTAAACTATAATGAATAAAAGTTTGCATTACATACACAAGCAGGCTGTTACACCACTGTACTAGATGCCATAGGAGGTGATACAGAGAGATAGCAGTATGTAAAGGAACTGCAGGCTGCTTAAACTACCAAAGCTGCCGGGTGAGAAAATGAGATAGGAGTGCTCACAGTAACTGGAAAAAAAAAAGAGAAACATACAATATATTAACAAGAGAAAAAGGAGTCACAGATATAAATACAGTACAATGATAGTTAAATGCACAGAAAATAAAACTATAACTGAAAAACTACACAACTGTGATAAAGATATAGAGACTACAACAGAAATGACTACTACAAAGTTGACAACTGCAGTTAATGACCAATGCAGCAACAACCTGACAAATATGTCAAGTTAAATAAGAAAGGACAAGGCAGTATAGGACATTGAACTAATCTGCTCAGTAAAGAAGACAGATTATGCAACCACAGTTGTCACAAGAATGAGTTCTGTAGTTAAATATCTACAAAGTACGAGTCATAATATTACAACAGTACAATAGCTAACTCACACAGCGTGCACACTGGTATCAGAGAGACAGCATGTAACTAAACTGAAGGATTTGAAAATTGGCGCCCTTTCATACCCCAATATTTATAAGCTCTGACTGGACCAAAAGAAAAAGTAACGGGAGGGGCACAAGTACACTAGGAGCAAAAACTAGGTAGGAGTGAACAATACAGATACTACAGAAACAATGGCACTGCAAAAACAAATCTACAAACTAGAAATCTGCATGTAAATAAAAACGGAGGTAAATGAAGAAACTGGTAAAGTGAGTACTATTACAAAAAAAAAATAAAATACAACAGAAATACTGTTTAAAAGAAAAATTGTTTAAATAGATGTCAGTATAACAGACATTGGGAGGTAGAGGGGCCTAATCCATACCATTTGAGACCAACATGCACACAATGAAGAAAGTACAAAGATATATTTTGTTCTCCGTAAACTATAATGAATAACAGTTTACATTAAATACACAAGTAGGCTGTTACACCACTGTACTAGATGCCGCAGGAAGTGTTAGATAGAGAGAGAGACAGCAGTATGTAAAGGAACTGCAGACTGTTTAAACTAGCAAAGCTGCCGGGTGAGAAAATGAGATGGGATATACATATATATATATATATATATATATATATATATATATATAGACAGAGAGAGAGAGAATATACGAGATACAAAAAAAAAAAAAAGATCATAGGAATTGGCTAGAAAGAATCTAGAGTATTTTGATCTTGAACCAGAGTCTGGTGAGGGGAGATGGAGATGAACAGGAAGAAGACCAGCATCACTAAATTTAGTGAATAAATGGGAGATTATAAAGCAATCACATTTGGATCAGAAAGATTGGACTTTTTTTGTTGACTTTTATTACATTTATAGGTGGACTGTAAAGTATATACCCCACTTTATGTCATTATGTTTAGAAAGACACTAAAAAGTACAAAGTAACCAAGTAAAACAATGATTGTTCTTAATAGTATTTGTATAAAACATGTTGCGATATAAACTGCATGTTATATAATAAAGCAGTTTTGTGTAATATGTTGTCAACAGTATTTTAAATGTCAGGGTGAGGGTGAGTCTTTTCAGTGACTGTTGTATGCGATAAAGATATTAAAGCAAAAAATGCCCATTTTTATTAGTTTTAGGAAATATAGGATTTACAATATAAAAAGAGAAGAATGGATAAAAGCAAGTTTAAGTTAATATGATACAATCTTGGGCTGCTAGGGTGGGGATGGAGGGGTACGTAGAGTTAAGATGTTTTCTTTTATTTTTGCATAGGTGAATGTCTGGATTAATGCCCTTGGCGTAATTTTAAAAATAAGTGTTTTCTGTAAGTACTTAGGCTTGAAAAATAAGACAAAATGATGACTGCCATGAGAAATGCTAAGTTTCTTGCATATGCAATGATATTCATAGGTTCACAGGTAGGAACTAGACTATCAGCCCTGGGGCCTATACAAGCCTAGCCAAAAAGGTTCCCTGGCTTTCCCCACCCAAGAAAATTGTTTTCTTGTGCCCCTGATAAGCAGTACCACAGAAGTGATCCCCAGGGTGAATTTTCTATTTCCCATCCAGTCATCAGGATTTTTCTTAAAGAGGGCCAATGAGTTAGTTCCAGAGTATGGGAAGTCTCTGAGACAGGAATCTATCCCTCCAGCATGTTTTGTTTACTGTGGTGACAAGGTTTAGGTCCCTGGAGCGTGTGGTTCGGAGACATTGGTATTTCTTTAAGTGTAGCATGTCCAACAGCTCTGGGCTTGACATAGCTTTGTATGTTAGACAGAGATCGCTTCTGAGTAGATGACATGCGACAGAGAAGAGCTGGAGTTTTTTGAGACAGTCTGCATATGGCATCTGTTTGAGGCTGGGTAATCCTCCTAGTGAGGTATTTCTGTGGCCTTTCCAATTGTTGTAGGTGTCTTGTGAGATACATGCCAAATGGGGCATTGTACTCTATAATGGGTCTGATGAGAGATGAGTAGACAGAAACATTGACATCCTTTTTTCTAGATGAGAACCCTATTATGATGAAGTGTGCCACATAGAAGGATTTCCCGACTACTGTGGCAATGTGGTTATCAAAGGAGAGTCTACTGTCCACCTGTGTCCCGAGGTTTCTTATCACACTTTCAGTGTTTAGTGAGCTACCGCCTATGTGGTAGTTTATGGGTACTGAGTTTTTCCCAAAGAGGACGACAGTGCACTTCTTGGCATTGAGCTTGAAGCCACGACTTTGACACCAAGCATCTGTCTCTGTGAGGCCCTTTTGTAGAATGTCTACATCCTTAAGTGATTCTGTTATGGCTCCCAGTTTGCAGTCATCTGCAAACTTTGTTAGCCAAAGGCCTTCTGTGTTGGCCTGCTTCTTTTTTCCTGCAGCAAATGTTCAGTGGTAGTCATAATGCCTACAGATGAAGGCACTTGTACATTCTGCTCTGTTTTGAGTGAAACTGTTAAGGACTTCTTTGTACATCTGCAAAGTTGTTAGCATATTTTCTCTTTACTATGTTTCCATGGAGATGAGCTGTTTGCAGGTATAAGCAATTAATCTTGATGGTTCTAAGCACTGTTTGCTTAGGGAAATGTAAAATGTAAAGGTACAAGGGCAAGCACATCAGTAAAAGAATAAAGCTAGAAATTATTGAATTACTGGAAGTAATTAAGAGATAGCAGCTTCCCTACCAGCCTTAATACCTCACTGAAGTTAATAGAATGGTCTATAATTTAATTTTATTTAAAGATAGCTAATTCACTCTTTAAGGCTTTTCAAGGTTAAAAGTTATTTTTTTCTGAAAGCATACAAGCTGCTTTCCACATATGAGAGGGGAATAGTAATAAGAAAAGAACAGACTGCAATTGGTGCAAGTAGCAGCACAGTAGACTGTAACAAGCACTTCAGCATGGAGAAACTTAATTTTAGGTTATGTAGTGCCTGAGGGTGCAGCTGTTGATCTGGGGTAACTGTTCATATCTGGAGGGTTAAACTTAATTTTTTGAAGATGTGCACAGTTTTGGGGGTTTGTTCTAAGTTAATACGTTATAGGGTATTCTGAAAATGTATTTAGTTTTTGTTTGAGGATTTTCATTAAAATGTGTCTCAAGTTCAACTGGAGATGACAAGAAGCAATTGTATAAAAGATGAGCCTGTCACACATTAGTGCAAGAATGTAACACAAAAGTTGAAATACACATTCAAAAAAAGCTATCATGTATAAGAGGTGGAAACAATAACTTCTTATTATAATGGCTATGCTATCCATATTATTTTGGAATGTAAATGGCCTTACAGGTATAGACAAAAGGTTAAGAGTACTGAATTATATTAGGAAATGCAGAGTGCAAATTGCAATGCTGCAGGAGCAACATTTGGAAAGAAATGAGCATGTTAATTTTATAAAAAAGGGATTTCGGGATGGATATTCAGCAGAATATCAAAGCCAATGGGAAGGGGGAGTAAAGTATACTAATTTCTAGTGGAGTTCTAACAGTGATAGAAGAGGAAAAAATATAACAAAGGTAGATTTGTGGTAGTAAAGGGCTAATGGCAAGGGAGGAAGATTGTGCTGGCATGTATTTTCATTGCACAAAAATACTGCTATCGAAATTAAGACAACTTTGTGAGAAATAATCAGCTTTCAGCAGAGAATATTATTTATATGTGGGGACAAGAATTTGATTTGCAACAGTGAGGATAAATCTGGGGGGACCTAGAAGAAGAGAAAATATAATAAAATAGGGTAGATTTCTGATGAAATTTATGAAAATATTTGGTACGGAAGAAATGAATTCAGAAGTAGGAACTTGCAGAGAATTTGCATATTATTCCCCAAGGTACAATAAGTGGACTAGACAGAAATTATATTTCGCATGAACATGTACATTTAATTGAAGGCTTTGACACATATCCACTATTTCAGATCACGCACCAAGAAAAAATAAGATAAAAATGAAGGGTAATGAAGTAAAAATGAGACACTGGCATTTTCCCACCTGCTTGTTAAAAGAGAAGAATTTAAGAAATGAGTATTGGAAATTATTTGAGAGTTGTTAGGGAAGAAATAAATTTCTTCAGAAGTTATTGCTAGTGAGTGGGATAAACTGAAAATAAGGTTTAAAAATAGGGCAGAAATAAAAGAAAAACATGGTTAAGAAGTAACATGAATTATTTTGAAGGGCTGACAAAAGTTAAAGTATTCCAGGATAAAGGAAATCTTACAGAACAAGAAGAGGCATAACTGCAGAGTGCTAAAGAAAAAATACGGGAGTATCTTGATAATATGCATGAGTTTAGAAATAATGCTGTTTAAGTGGTTTACCTTCATAAGTCTGACAGCCACATCCTCAAAACTGCTGCTGCAAACTACGAACTCCCAAAACCTCAAAAACCGAAGCACAGAATTACAAAATCTCGCCCCCTTTTTGACCCATGGTAGCACTTGTTTCAGCTGTGGAGTGATCGGACATGTCAAATTTTGTTTTTTTTTTTAAGTTTAGGGAAGCCGGTGGGACGAAATTCACGGAAGAGGTTTGAGTATCTGCATATCCGAAGGATTTGCTTTCGTCCATATGAATGTAAACCGTTTAAGCATCCATTTTTGATTATAACTCCAGAACAGAAAAACATTTAGCACAATAACTTAAGCAACAGAAAGGAGAAAGGGTTAACACCAAACTTAGGGAGCCTATAACAAGAAAAATAACCAGAGATCCTGTAGAGGTATTATAGATATTTCAGAATTGTTATGAAAATGTGTATAAAGCAGAGAAATGTGGAAATCCAGAAACAGCACAAATAGAAATATTTATGGAAGACTTAAGTATGCCAAGGTTTGAGGTAGATAAGTCTCAACAACAAACAGTTAAGACAAGAGAAAATGAAATAAAAACACTGATGAGTAATCAATCTGCAGGAAATTCTCCAGGAACAGATGGTATTCCTATGGAATTCTAGAAGTCAGGAGGGAAGAAAGTTATTAAGATCTAGAAGGTTTTGTTTAACAGTATTTTAAAAAGGTAGGGAACCATCAACATATTGGAAGAAAGCCGCGGTAAAGACCCATCAGACCTAGCTTCATACTGACTCATTTTAATTTTAAACCACAATTATAAAGTGTTTATGTTTATACTAGCTAAAAGAATGGCAAAGTAGAAAGATGTTGCCAAATTTGATAGATGTGGATCAATGTGTTTTTTGTGCAGGGGAGGCAAATATTTTGACATCATTAATAAAACAATGATGATCCAGAGGGAAGCCGAATGTAAGAAAATACTGCTGTTGTTGGTGGGTCCTGATGCACAGGAAGCATTTGATAGAGTAAGATGGGATTTTATGAGTAGGGCAATGAAAACCTTTGCATTCCCTGATACAATAATAAGGCTAATTAGCCTTAGGAGGATATGTGAAGGATTAGCAGTGAGAATTCAAGTTGAAGAAACCAGAGGAACTAGGCAGTGGTGTCCTCTTTAGCCATTATTTGTTTTATATTTATAGCCCCTGGCAAAGAAAAAACAGACACAGAAATTTAAGGATATAATTGGTATATTAATCAAGAAAAGTTGGCTTAATTTGCAGATGATTTTATTTTGTACCTGATAAATCCTGAAAAATTACATGTCAGTGTTGTGGAACATTTTGAGACAGTTTCAAGTCTTTTTAGGATATAATGTTAATGGTGATAAAACAAGGGCTATAGCCTTAAATTATGTACCCACATATGAATTGGTTTAACAATTCCCATATTTATGGGGATACAATAAGATGGAAATATTTAGGAGTATGAAATAAAAAGGCTTCTGTTATGGCAGCTAAAGATTATGTGGGCAGAGACTAAAGAAAAGATAATACAAAAACTGAGAAACTGGAAGCTCTACGTTATGGATATAGATACTAAGATATGAACAGTAAAAATGTTTTGTCTCTTTGGTTTTATATACAGGTCAGGCATATTTTTATCAGCCAGAGGAGAAGCTGTGGACAATATCTAATAAAGAATTAAAGAAATTTATCTGGGAGGGGAACAGGGCAAGGGTTAAGATGGAGAAGTTGATCCTTCTAATGGAATGAGGTGGTTTAGGTTACCTGATTTGAAGGGACATTTTAAAGATAACTCATTCTCATACACATAACACAAGCAGAAAGTTATAATTCAAAGTAGAACAGAATGATGATCAAGTCGGGGGAATTTGAGGAAATATGGAGACAGCGGGATTTTAGATGCAGGCCCTCAAGGAGAACAACAACAGCCATACAGAATATTACATTTATAAGGTAACAGAAAGAATTCTAAGAACTAAGCCAACATAAAAATGCATAAAGGATGTTTTGCCAATAGGGATATCTGCAAATAGTGGTACAGAGAATAAGCAAGAGGGGGCTGGAGTTTACTGGAGAAAACTGGAAAAGGAACCAATGTATTGGGGGCAAATAACTAGAGAGGAAAAGGTAACAGAATGGGATGAGGTCAAGAAGACACTGAGACTGCAGGCTAGAGACTGCCTTCCCTACCAGGGATTGATATAATAGTACAAAGAGAAAGGGATAGGGGAATCTTAAGGGAAAGATCTGCTCTGGCAGAGTTTTTATTAAAAAAAAGGGATAACTAGTAGGGCATATAAAATATTGTAAGACAACTCTAAAAATCAATCAGAGGAGGTAAGACAAGACTGGGAAGAGAGACTGGATAAGCAATTTACAAGGGAACAATGGGAGGATATATATATATATATATATATATATATATATATATATATATATATATATATATATATATAAAACTCCCAAGTATGCAACTGTATAAGGTTTAGTATTTTGGCTTGGAAGTGTTTCTTAGGTATTTTTATACCCAAGTAGACTCCAAAGAATGTTTCCTCAAGTAAATGGCAAAAGTTGGAGGTGTAAAATTGAAGAAATAGCTAAATGGGAACATATGTTCCGAGAATGTAATGAGTTGGCAGATTTAAAAAAAACAACAGAGTATTCTGTCAGAAATGCTGGGTGAGTAAATGGGTGTAACTAAGGAAATGATTCTTTTGAGCTAGAACAAAGGATCTGAATTTCCTAGCCATATTAAGTTAGTTAAGTTTAATTATGATGGCTGCCAAAAAAATGGAAATCACAGTTTAAACCAGCTGTATTTGAAGTAGTGAATACTGTAAAAGAAATAAAGAACTGGGTGTGGGATCTCTAAAAAAGGGAAAGAGTAAATTATATAGAAATAAATGGAAACTGTGTGAACAATACATGCCAAAAATGTGTTCTGGAGGAGGAGTGAAGTTTAAGGGAAGGCAGAAATTGAGCAATTTATGTAATGTTGGACTGATGGTAGTTACAAAAAAGAACATATGTGATGTATGATGTATGTAACTGGAAACATGTTAGTATGGCTTGTTTTCTTTTACATTAATGTACGTTTGCCTATGTTTTAAGTAATAATTTAATAAAGCTGTTACAAAAAGGCAAAGGAAATCACAGTAGTTGAGGAGAAAATGGGGTTATAAGAATAAATTCTGACTTCCTCTGCCAGTCTTTCTTTCTAAATTTTAGTATCATGTCAATAGTGGAAGTTTACAAATGACCTGGAGGTCCTTTACCTGAAAAGTATCCCTGAGATGTTCGCCAACAAGAAGGATGAGGGAAAAGGAGCTGCATTTAATGCTGGTTGGAGATGCAAAGCCATCGCAGTAAGATTTCCCGCAACGATATAAAAGCTTCCAGGCTACTGAAGTGATGAATAAGCACTCATAAGGCATATGCAAATAATGACTAAGCCTATTCAGTACAGAACTGGTTTCCCTTTGAATGAGGCAATCAAAGTGGTATGCAGACACAGCCCCATGTGCACAGAGAAGGCAGACTAAGTCCACGTCTGCTTGTTTATGTAACATACCACTATAATGCTTTTAATGTGCATGGTTATCATACCCTGCAGTATGGGAGTCCTGAAAGGCCTGCAAAGTGAGAAGGACTTTCCCCATTTCCAGGACACTGACAGGCAAACTGGTATTTGATTCTAACTATGCACTTCAGACAACCTGCCCTTAAAAATGACACCTACTCTAGGACAGAGGCATCTGCATTAACAAACACTTAGGATGAGGGGAGTCTGACAGAACTGCCAAGACCCAAATATGGTTTGCGCACCCACCACTAAAACACTGATTTGAAAGGACTACAAATCTTGATCTGCTCTGTTACTGGGTATTTTTAGGACTTTCAAGATCACACTGCAAAATGTTAATGTGTAAGTAACCCGAAACAAAACCATGTAAACTGTTGCTGTCATGAACTAATGTATTTGGTCTAGGGACTGTCTTGAGAGTGAATGATCTGAGATACCAAGGTTTGCAAAGGAAGGATCCTGCATGAAGGAAAACATGCCCAATAGGGCAGAGCATCCAGTGTGCATCCAGTGAATGTCAGCTTTCATGACTAAAACTGGGACTAAGCAGTGTTCACTGTAATTCGCAAGGACCGGAAAACACTAAGGACAGACTCCTGATTCTAGACTAATTTATTCTATGTTGGAATACTTAGAAGCCAACCTTCAGCCCTTGCAGCCTCTAGTTCAACTGCAACTAGAAACAGACAATAAGTGAACACCCTGGAGACAGTAAGACCAAATGGAAGCATCAAGATCTAACAGTGACTAGATATACCAGAAAATGTAAAATCTTCATCATACCTCTCAACCTGGATACATCAAAAATCTGGACAAGACCCATGAAAAATAGGTACAAATCTGTACGCTGATTAATGCAAAATCTGCATACATAATTATGTAACCCCACCCATTCAAATGGATTGTGGGATACCAACTTTCAAACACAAACTGAAGGACAACCAAAATATGGCACCAGAGTCCCCCTGCAGCCATTCCGATGTCCCATTACCTGGCTATTTCACCCCATTTATCATAAACACTAAGATGTGCATACTGTTTTACTTCTACAATGATTATTTGGATTTTATTTTCACATTTTATAGCACAATGCACAAACACTAATAGATATCTGCTAAACAAAGCAATACTGTCTCACAATGAAAACAGACTTAGCATTAAAACCTTTCTGCCCTTGAAACTCACATTCATTGAAACAACACTGAAACCAACACCACATCCAAAGAAAATGCATCTGACCAGTGGTGGATAAAGATTACCTTTGGGCTGTTTTCAAATCATAGGCCTGTTGCACACAAAACAAGAAACATACATGCGTTTTTTGAGTTTATTAAATTTTATTCATTGTATAATAGAGCACACTTGTTAGACTTAAGTTAGAGCGCATTTTAAAATGTATTGTTTGAACATTTTTCAAGTAGGCATTAGACAATGAAACAAAATGCATGAACCAATAATGACAAAACTGCCCAATTCAGAACATTTCCATTATATATATATATATATATATATATATATATATATACACACACACACACACATATATATATATATATATATATATATAGATAGATAGATATATAGATAGATATATAAAATATATATAAATAGAAGGACTGTAGTGTAAGCCACAGGCATCTTGCACAGCTTCTCGCACTTATTTTCAATTTGGGGGGGGGTACAAAAAAAAAACAGGGACATATTTTAAACATTGCTTGTATAATTTTGGAAAGTTGCTAGAATAAAATGTTGTGTTATCACCATGCAATTCACTGCCACGTCTTGAACCCAGGACCCTATGCACTACACTCAGAGCAACATACCACTATGCCAAATCAGCAGCTTCCTGAAAGAAATGAAGACTGAAACTTAAATGCCCATCATTTAGTGAACTCAGTTCTCACTTCTTGCTACCATAGCTCTCAACCTCTTAACACAAAAAAACTGGACAAAGCCAATAATGGGGGAATACAGCCCGCAAAAGAGGGGCACATTTCAAATACTAATCTTATAAACTTAGAAAATTGTTAGAATAAAAGGTTTGTGTCACCATTTATTTTCTGAAGAATATGAAGGCTGAAATTCCAACGCCTGTCATTATTTAGTGAATTCAATCCTTTAGTGATTTGCCACAAAAATCCTGAAAAGGCATACATTCACAAATGGTGGGGGCTAGGGACTTTAGGCTCTTTTTAGCTGTACCCAAGGTACAGGCTTTGAGCCTGAGTACCTCTAGCCACCAGGGGTATTCACTTGGGGGCATGTTCTCTCACACACACACACACACACACACACACACACACACACACACACACACACACACACACACATTTCTACCTTAGAAGCAGACTCTGTGTGTGCAGCTTGTATAATGAGAAGAAACAGCTTTCTACCTTAGCTTGTATAAGTATGTTCTGGTCACAGAAAATAAACAGCTGTCTACCTTAGCTTGTATAAGTATGTTCCATTCATAGAAAATAAGCCCACATACTCCATTCATAAGAAACAGCTTTTTACCTTAGAAGCAGATTCCATGAGTGCAGCTTGTATAAGTACATTTCCTTCAAAGCAGCTTGTTCCATTCACAGAAGGGAAAGAAATACGCGTTCCAGAAGGGAAAGAAATACTCATTCCAGAAGGGAAATAAATACTTGTTTACAGTACATTTCCTTCAGCCGGGAAAGAAATAAGCAGCTCACAAATGCGGGGAAAGTTGAGCGCAGACAGATTTCAAACAGCTAGCCAGCTCTCGTTCACAGTACATTTCCTTCAGCCAGGAAAGAAATAAGTAGCTTGCAAATGCTGGGAAAGTTTAGCACCGACAGATTTCAAACAGCCATCCAGCCGGGAAAGCCCTTGAGCTCAATTCCAACAGGTTGATGGAACTGACATCATCGCAAACATGATGACATCAGCTCCAAAAGAGCGAAAATATTTCAAACCTGGAAAAAAATCAGAAATGAAGGGGTGCCACTCAGGAATCGTGGCACCCCATTACATGGACCCCAAAACTCGGTAAAAACCAAGTCATTCGGTACGGTTGGGAGGTATGATCTTCATGACTTTTTGACAATCTTTATGTTTATGTACAAGTAGTGAGTGTCAATCCAACACATCCAGTCTTCTTCTAACAGACAAACAAGGGTGGACTGTATGGTGACCATCCAGAAGGTTTTTTTTTCTTTGGGATTAACTGGTTTATGCTGCTCAAATCTAGTACTGGCCAAGGATCTTTTGTCTCCCTCAGCAATAAAAAGAACCTGAAGTAAAAAATAACTAGCTCTTTTATGATCTGGTGGGACCTCTGATTTTTTTTTTTTTGCATCTATGCCAGGACTTTGCCAGATGGCTCCACTACCGACACTCAGTCAACCCATTCATTCCACAGACACAGAAACCAGGCATTCCCAGGATGAGCGAGAGTCCTAGGGTCTATTCACTAACTTCTCCTGGGAATCTTAATCAACCTTTCTGGTCAGCAGAAAGAGTTGGGTGGTTGAGGGTGGACTACTTTGGTGGTTCTGGAGGGTAGCCTACCCTTTCTCCCTTGGCAGTTCCTCTGAGCCCACTTCTGCAGTCTCTTGAGGGAAAGTGTGCCTCCACATACTGAATTTGCCTTTTCTTTACTGGTCTGAAGCACCATTACAACATGATTTCAGCTGTCTCAAACTCCACAGAATAACACCTAGTGATCCCACTAGGTGTCACTTCTGTGGTTTGCCACAGCCACCTCCCCTCCTTCCGGATGGGCTAGTTGATAATGGTTGCTCACTCCCATCCTCCCTGGCCAGCTTCCACAACTGCCTGAACAGTTAATTGAGCTCTGCTTGCCTGTGCTGGATGTCTGTTTTGCTAATGAGGCTTAATGCCACTTTTCTTATCACATTCTTCTAACGGGGTGGAATATCTGTCAGAGGAGGAGAGTGGGGCTGGGGAATGGTGTGAAAGGGAAACTTATATAACCTCTGGATAAAACCTGTCTTGATCCACTTTTCTTGAATGATGGGCATCTGCACTTACAAGTGAAAGGACAGATAATTCCTGACTGCTTCTGTAGTGGGGCAGTTTGCAAGGTCACAGACGTTAGACTAATGTTCCTCAGCTGACAATGTTCTTGCATCTGGGCTGACAACAATTGTGGAAGTCATTTCACAACTCAACTGCTAGCTTTTTACTGACCTCTGGTTATTCTACTGCTGTTGGCCTCAGTGGAATCAGTGAACACTGGGCACCCCTGCATCTCTGAAAAGGTGCACAGTTGAGCCTGAAATTCACTGCCAACACTAGTCTGAATTTTAACTTCTGACTCTATATTCTTCAGGTGAACATTACCAAATGGTCCAAAGAGTGCTGAGTTATCAAACAGGTTTTAAGAATGGCTTAGAATCTGTGACAAAATCAATTAAACTCAGCCAGGAATAGAGGTGAAGACTTGTGCTATTACCAGCTCCCCACGCAGCATCACCCACTGGCTTGTAAGCCTGACGCCATCTGAGGTGATCTACATAAGACATGGTTGTCAGCTGGGGCTGCAATACAGAATTCAACTACCCATATGGCAATGTAGCCAGTAAATGACCCACCTCACTGGTTAGTTCTAATACTTCCCAATAAATCCTTGGGTCTATATTACAACATTGAATGCTTAAAACAGTGAACAATGTTTAACTGACCCTATTTAAGCGAAAGCTGAAAATGTCGACACCTCAGAACAGCAATTTCTTTCCTAGGGAAAGAAATCGCTGTTCCAACCAAAAAAAAAACAGTTCCAAACAAATACACACTTACCTTAACCATAATTCTAACCCGCCCCCCCCAAAAAAAAATGTAAACAGCTGAAAACACATATACACTTAACCAAAATGACACGAAAACCACAAAAAGGAAGTAAAGGCGCAGTCCAATACCAATAAAGGCTTCCTCCGTTGTAGGGGTAAAAAAATCCTTCAATGATGCACTACAGTTCCAACAAATGATTCGAAGTTTATTATATTACTAATAAAAATTAAAAATAATGATAAAAAACATCCAGATTAAGCGCTTTCATCTCCAGTATGGAGACTTCATCAGAATCTGTGTTTTTACATGCATCCTCAGTTTAAATAACAAATCTAGTTGTTCAGTTAATTACTTTTAGATTCCTATAGGCTGGCCATTAATTAATACGGATTTTAACTTTTTGCTGGTGGAAATAATGTACAGAAAGTTTAAAACATGTTGTTGAAAACGTGCTGTTTAAACCACATATACACCAAAACAAAAGACCCCTGGCACAGACATTAAAAATCATAAAATGTTAAAAATGGTGTTTAAAAATGTTGTATAAAACCATAATAAATAAATAAATGAATACATAATAAATAATGCTAATAAAAATATCCACTAAAAGTTCATTTAATTTACAATATTATATTCATTTTAAAAAATATATATGTATATATAAACACTTCTGAAGAATCTCAAAAAATCTCAAAAAAAATCTCAAAAAAGTTTCAAAAAAGTTAATAGGCCATTTAAAATCTTTATTTTCCCCCTCCTGTATTTTTTAAATATGTGTTTATTTAAAAATGCATAGGCACATTGTTCTACCAAATGTGTACTTTTTAATATATATATGTATATATGGATTTTTACTGATATTTAACAATAATGGTGACCTTAGTGGTGTCTCTTGGGATCCTCTGCAAGAATATTAAGGGCAGTGTTGATTGATATGTGGTCATTTAATCCATTATTCCCACATGAATCCAATCTTAACTGCCAGATCATCTCTCTAAATTCAAGATTAGTTTCCCAATCCCCACCTCTCTCCTGCTTAACCACCTCTTCCAGTATCCAAAATTTGAAATCAGCCTCCCTACATGTTCGGGTGTGCCTAAAAAGTGCATTATTGTAATTTATTTTGATAATATCTCTATTGTGTTCATATATACGAGCCCTTAGATTACGTTCAGTTTTTCCAATATAATATTTACAACACCTCTTACAATAACAGATATACTACACCTTTTGTGTAGCAACTGTAATATTTGTCTCCTATCAATCTCATATTTATACTGGGAAGGTCCAGGTCTTTAGTACCTGCTATAAAAGGACATTGTACACATCTGCCACATTTAAATGTACCATATTTAGTACTTGTTCCACCTGTCACCCTTGTGGTATCTTTCTTTCTCTCAAATATGTTTTTCAAATTCTTGTTTTTTCTAAAGGCATATCTGAGTGTTTGTTGGAATACATTTACTTTTGTAGGCATTTTATTGAACATTCCCCATGTATCATTTATACATTTCTTTATCCATCCCACACATTTGAAATGTGTCAAAATTAAATAAGGCAACCTATCCTCATTGTCTTTGTTGTTACTGTTCCTTTCTTCCACTTCAATACTACCTATGTTGGTAAGTAGTGGTTTATAAATCATATCCCATTTGTCCAGTACTAATTTCTTATTAGTCTCAGTCATATAATCTGGGTAGCCTCTCTCTCTTTAAACATGTTTTGAAGAATCTCCATTTCATGTATTAAGTCCATTCTATCGGATGTCATCCTGGCTGCTCTAATCATTTGACCTTTTATTATGTTCATTTTGGAATGGTAGGGGTGGTCACTCGTAAAATGTAAGTAGGGGTTGGAGTAACAATCCTTCCTATAAATTCTGGATTTGTGGATTTGTATTTATTATTAACACGGTCTTTTATTAATTTCACATCCAAGTAGTGTGTTTCATCTATACCCGTTTCAAACGTAAATTTAAGGAATTCTGTACTATTGTTGATATACTCAATGAATTCAGTAATTTCTTCTTCAGTTCCATCCCATAAAATAAAAATATCATCCAAAAATCTATAATATCCTGTGATAAATTTATGAAAAATCGAGTTGAAAATAAATTGTCTCTCCTAGAATAACATAATAATATTTGCATAAATGGGTGCACAGGCTGATCCCATAGCCACACCGTCTATTTGGTGGTATAAGTCACCTTGAAAATAAATATAATTATATTTCAGTACAAGCTCCATGTTTTCTAAAACAAGTTTGAAATCATCCGATGTTAAAATTTTCATCTCTGCTATAATTTTTTCAAACCAGTCTAGCCCAATTTTGTGTGGAATAACTGAAAATAAATCTTTAACATCCACTGTCACAAACATTGTGCTATCCCTGTACAATTTGGAACCAATCTTAGTGAGGAAATCCCAAGAATCTATTAAAATATGGGGATATTTCTTGTGAAATTCCTTTAATTTAGTATCTACGAAAATTGCCAAGGGTTGTGTCTTAGAACCTTGTGAAGATACAATAGGTCTTGGGGGGGGTTCTTTGTCTTTATGTATTTTTGGTATACCAAAAATCACTGGGATAACTGGTTTTGGTACTCTTAGAAAATTGTATAGTTCATTATCTATAAGTCCTTGCAATAAGTTATCCTCTAAAATCATATCTATTTTCCTACAGGAAATGTTGACCTCATTTCTAGATACTACGGTATACCGGTTGTCCTTGTCTAATATATCACATATTCTCTTAGTATAATCCCATGTGTCCATCAGGACTAGCACCCCCACACACACACACACACACACACACACACACACACACACACACACACACACACTTGTCTGGTTTCATAATCCGTAAATTGTTGTTGTCCCTTAGTTCATTCAAGGTATGGGTTTCCTCTTTGGTTAAATTATGTTCTATTGTTACATGTTTTTTGTACCCATCTCTTATTAAACACATAACACATCTTTCAAAGTTTAGTATCATGGTGTAGAGGGGGGTTAAAGGTACTAGCTTTCTTAAGATTATTTTTATTCATTTATTTATTTATTATGGTTTTATACAACATTTTTAAACACCATTTTTAACATTTTATGATTTTTAATGTCTGTGCTAGGGGTCTTTTGTTTTGGTGTATATGTGGTTTAAACAGCATGTTTTCAACAACATGTTTCAAACTTTCTGTACATTATATCCACCAGCAAAGAGTTAAAATCCGTATTAATTAATGGCCAGCCTATAGGAATCTAAAAGTAATTAACTGAACAACTAGATTTGTTATTTAAACTGAGGATGCATGTAAAAATACAGATTCTGATGAAGTCTCTGTACTGGAGATGAAAGCGCTTAATCTGGATGTTTTTTATCATTATTTTTAATTTTTATTAGTAATATGATAAACTTCAAATCATTTGTTGGAACTGTGGTGCATCATTGAAGGATTTTTTACCCCTACAATGGAGGAAGCCTTTTTGTGGTTTTCGTGTAATTTTGGTTACCAGTTTCTGTTCTTGGCGCTTCCCTGATATCGAGGATTCCCCATCGAAATGGAGAGTAGTTCCCTACTCTGTAAGCTGATCAAATTGATTCAAAGCCACTCACAAACTAGTAATAACGGAACAGAAACTTCAAATGATATCCCCTGTGCACAAAGTACACCTAGAAGCTCGGGGGACCGTAATCAGGTTACACCAACTTGCGACAATGAGACAGGTCGCACAGGAAAGAATGGTGAACATTTCCGTTCCAACCACGAGCGTACTGAGAGTGCAAACGCTAACGCTTGTAATGGGGGAGACAGGAGGCAGAAAGAAAACTTTGGGAGACATTATTTGAATGTGGATTTTTCTAAATGGCTGGAGAACTCCTTTGGGACTTACAAACCGAGAGAGGAGCAGACGCGAACCTTAAATTTCGCATATAAGGACAAATGTAAGACTTTAAAACAGCATTTAACTAAATTTAAAAGTTTAGCACTGGACAATTGGTATCTTAAGAGATGCATTGACACCAAAATAGTACGAAAGGGACTTAGATTAAACAAGTTCCCCAACAATACTGTTTTTGATTCTGAGTTTTTTAAAACCATTGTAAACATATTAAATGATTGTAGGCTGGCCATTCTTAAGGCAATGATCAAAAACAATGAAGAAATTATGGTTAAATGTAAAAAAGAAATAGATAGACTCAATGGAGAAATTAATGCAGACCTTTTATTTTCAGTTGATGAATATAAAAATATGTATTTTAAGACAATGAATGATGTTGACAATGTTATTTCAAAGAGTCATTACAGGAAAACCCGGAAATTAGAAAGGGACCTGAATGATTATAGAATGGGGAAAGCGTATTACTGTGACAATAGGAATTTTAGGGGGAAATATGACTATTACGAAGGTAGTTACTATAACAGAGGAAAAGAAACAGGGAATGGTGTATATGAACACCAAGGGTACCAAGATGAACATGGTTACACATACAACCAGTACACACAAGAAAATACCAATAGAGAAATCCCTTTAGAGGAACAGGGGCCGAGAAGGTCTGAAAGGATAAGAAATTTAGAACACCAACCTTCCTACGCAGCAGTCACGAGGAATTATTACATCCCACCACAGAGAAGGATGGGTGTCAGGGAGAGGTAATAGTGCATTTTTCCCCCATTTCCCAGGAAAGTATAGTAGAAGATGACACAAATGATATAGACAAAAGTAATGGATCCAAGTTAGTTATTTACTCACAGGATAATTTTTTCATTTACAACTACACGGATGTGGAGATAAAACAAGAACATTTTAATTTATTTACAAAAGGTTTTACATTTGTTCCAGTTAAAAAAACTGGTATTGACGAGATTTTATTAGATATTAAGTTATTCAGTAGGAAATTGAATTTATTCCATATGTTTAAGGAAAAGAACAACAACTGTAAAAGAAATAATCTTAAGAAAGCTAGGACCTTTAACCCCCTCTACACCATGATATACTAAACTTTGAAAGATGTGTTATGGGTTTAATAAGAGATGGGTACAAAAAACATGTAACAATAGAACATAATTTAACCAAAGAGGAAACCCACACCTTGAATGAACTAAGGGACAACAATTTACGGATTATGAAACCAGACAAGGGTGGGCGGATAGTCCTGATGGACACATGGGATTATACTAAGAGAATATGTGACATATTAGACAAGGACAACCGGTATACCTTAGTATCTAGAAATGAGGTCAACATTTCCTGTAGGAAAATAGATATGATTTTAGAGGGTAACTTATTGCAAGGACTTATAGATAATGAACTATACAATTTTCTAAGAGTACCAAAACCAGTTATCCCAGTGGTTTTTGGTATACCAAAAATACATAAAGACAAAGAACCCCCCCCCCCAAGACCTATTGTATCTTCACAAGGTTCTAAGACACAACCCTTGGCAATTTTCGTAGATACTAAATTAAAGGAATTTCACAAGAAATATCCCCATATTTTAATAGATTCTTGGGATTTCCTCACTAAGATTGGCTCCATACTAAATTAAAGGAATTTCGCAAGAAATATCCCCATATTTTATTAGATTCTTGGGATTTCCTCACTAAGATTGGTTCCAAATTGTACAGGGATAGCACAATGTTTGTGACAGTGGATGTTAAAGATTTATTTTCAGTTATTCCACACAAAATTGGGCTAGACTGGTTTGAAAAAATGATAGCATAGATGAAAATTTTAACATCGGATGATTTCAAACTTGTTTTAGAAAACATGGAGCTTGTACTGAAATATAATTATATTTATTTTCAAGGTGACTTATACCACCAAATAGACGGTGTGGCTATGGGATCAGCCTGTGCACCCATTTATGCAAATATTATTATGTTATTCTGGGAAAGATAATTTATTTTCAACTCGATTTTTCATAAATTTATCACAGGATATTATAGATTTTTGGATGATATTTTTATTTTATGGGATGGAACTGAAGAAGAAATTACTGAGTTCATTGAGTATATCAACAATAGTACAGAATTCCTTAAATTTACGTTTGAAACGGGTATAGATGAAATGCACTACTTGGATGTGAAATTAATAAAAGACCATGTTAATAATAAATACAAATCCAGAATTTATAGGAGGGATTGTTACTCCAACTCCTACTTACATTTTACGAGTGACCACCCCTACCATTCCAAAATGAACATAATAAAAGGTCAAATGATTAGAGCAGCCAGGATGACATCCGATAGAAGATTCTTCAAAACATGTTTAAAGAGAGAGAATACCCAGATTATATGATTGAGACTAATAAGAAATTAGTACTGGACAAATGGGATACAATTTATAAACCACTACTTACCAACATAGGTAGTATTGAAGGGGAAGAAAGGAACAGTAACAACAAAGACAATGAGGATAGCTTGCCTTATTTAATTTTGACACATTTCAAAGGTGTGGGATGGATAAAGAAATGTATAAATGATACGTGGGGAATGTTCAATAAAATGCCTACAAAAGTAGATGTATTCCAACAAACATTCAGATATGCCTTTAGAAAAAACAAAAATTTGAAAAACATATTCGAGAGAAAGAAAGATGATACAAGGGTGACAGGTGGAACAAGTACTAAATATGGTACATTTAAATGTGGCAGATGTGCACAATGTCCTTTTATAGCAGGTACTAAAGACATGGACCTTCCCAGTATAAATATGAGATTGATAGGAGACAAATATTACAGTTGCTACACAAAAGGTGTAGTATATTTATGTTATTGTAAGAGGTGTTGGAAATATTATATTGGAAAAACTGAACGTAATCTAAGGGCTTGTATATATGAACACAATAGAGATATTATCAAAATGAATGACACTAATGCACCTGTTAGGCACACCCGAACATGTAGGGAGGCTGATTTCAAATTTTGGATACTGGAAGAGGTGGTTAAGCAGGAGAGAGGTGGAGACTGGGAAACTAAACTTGAATTTAGAGAGATGATCTGGCAGTTAAGATTGGATTCATGTGGGAATAATGGATTAAATGACCATATATCAATCAACCCTGCCGTTAAGATTCTTGCAGAGAATCCCAAGAGACACCACTAAGGTCACCATTATTGTTAAATATCAGTAAAAATCCATATATACATATATATATTAAAAAGTACACATTTGGTAGAACAATGTACCTATGCATTTTTTAATAAACACATATTTAAAAAGTACAGGAGGGAGAAAATAAAGATTTTAAATGGCCTATTAACTTTTTTGAAACTTTTTTGAGATTTTTTTTGAGATTTTTTGAGATTCTTCAGAAGTGTTTATATATACATATATATTTTTTAAAATGAATATAATATTGTAAATTAAATGAACTTTTAGTGGATATTTTTATTAGCATTATTTATTATGTATTCATTTATTTATTTATTATGGTTTTATACAACATTTTTAAACACCATTTTTAACATTTTATGATTTTTGATGTCTGTGCCAGGGGTCTTTTGTTTTGGTGTATATGTGGTTTAAACAGCACGTTTTCAACAACATGTTTCAAACTTTCTGTACATTATTTCCACCAGCAAAGAGTTAAAATCCGTATTAATTAATGGCCAGCCTATAGGAATCTAAAAGTAATTAACTGAACAACTGGATTTGTTATTTAAACTGAGGATGCATGTAAAAACAGAGATTCTGATGAAGTCTCCGTACTGGAGATGAAAGCGCTTAATCTGGATGTTTTTTATCATTATTTTTAATTTTTATTAGGAACATATACACTTAACTCAACTGTACATCTAACACACAAAAAAAAAGTAAACAGTTTAAAACATATATGCACTTACCTTAACCCGCACCCTTTACCCTACGGTCAGTAACTGGTGCACATTTACGTTCGGGAGCTATGCCAGATAAGGGAATCTCTGATACCACACTACAGTGCAGAACACGGCAAAGTAACCAAGCGGCCAAACGACTTCTTTCCCAGGGAAAGAATTCGCTGAACAGCCTCTTCGCTGTTTTACCTGTTCACTGTTTAGGGTTTGATGAAAACGCATTAGACAAAATGTGTTTTTGTTGTTATAATAGGAACCCTAAAACCTCAATATGTGACAGATTATCATCCTCAAAGAACATCAGGAGGATGTGTACATGCACTTTCCAAACTTGCCTACAGCTTAAGAGCCCTTACCTGGAGAAAGGACAGCAGAACTCTGCTGTAAAAGTCTTTCCATGAACATAAACAATAACAATGGCATCAGACTTAAGTACTGGACCTTCTAGAGTATGACACTTGAGAAGCCAGAGGATCTTATCCAGTCTCCTTGGGACAAGTACAACCACATCAGGGTTTTCCTGTCATATTGTGTACATGAGCCAAACCATTTTATCAGCAGGGAGAGCTACCCAGGAGGAAGGCTGTGGGTCCAAAAATCATACAGTCGGATTCTTTGTGGAAATACGGTGGGGTGTGTAGGCTATCTCCCTCACTGCTGCCTCCTAACACTCCACAGCATATTGAGACTCCCAATATGGCAGTGAATAGTTTGTTGGGTTGGGTACTGGACTGGTCCAAAGTGGACTCATTTTACTTGCAGCCCATGAGTTACAGAGCACAAGAGAAGATCAATATAATACTTTATAGAAAATAGTCTAAATTAATACATGCAATACAGTTTACAACTTACGTAGTTAACAGAACTAAAGAGGATAATTTCCATATACACAGACAAGTAACAGAGTACTCAGAATGAACATATACAGATATGTACAAAACAGCAGGATAGAAGTAAGTAGAGGGAGGTTAACTTATAGAGAATGGGAGGTTAGTGAGGAAATTATAGTGATTAGCAGTGATAGGTGCAATGCTGCAGGGTGAAAATCGGTTGAGTTAGTATGGAGGGTGGAAGTAGATGGAGGGGAAACTGGGTGGTGCGGAATTAGTAATGGGATGGTCACATGGATAAATAACTGGAGTCTTGAGTTTAGTTTCAGAAGAGTGCACATTATGCACACATATATATCTGGAATGGGGAGATTTTGTTAGCTTCATGCCAAACTGTGGAGTGTCACTAAACTTTTGCTTGAAATTGATTCTCTTCCAAGTATCTGCCAAGACTTTTATTTTGCAACCTCTTTTGAATCTCAGTTGGAGGGCATTTTAATATGCCCTTTGGTTACCTGTTGGTTCATTATTTGTGCTAGCATCAGCATTAACTTTTATAACTTGGATGTTTCCTCAGCAGATGTTTTTCAGCATACTGACAAGTGAAGATTTTTATCAGTGCTGTTTTTAGAAAAACTTCACTTGTTCCATCATGCTGATAAATTTATAATGAGGAAACAAGCCTTAAGGTCAAACTAGACATGTAGTGATGTAGCCCACAATGACCTCTCCTTGTGGGTAAATACTTACCTAAACTGGCTGAAAAAGGCTACCACCCACAGATGGGTGTCGTGGAGGGCCAATATGTTGCTCTTCTGCATCACCACCTTCTCAGAACAGCAGCTGGTTATGCCCCCCCCCCAAGGGTAGACCTACCTATCCCCCTTGTCAGCACCACATGAACACAAGCCAGTCATCAAACTCCTGTTGCCTGGGCCATGGTTAAGGCTTTATCTTTCTACACCACCACTTATAGATGTAACTTAACTGGATACCTACCAGTTACAACTTGAAACAGAAAATGTAGATACTCCAGAAAAAATGAATAGAAGACTGCTGCTCATCTGGTCTAGGCCACTTAGCACTAGGTCCTGGAGAAGAAGCTCAGTCTATATCACATAACAGCCATATAGGTTCATAGGTAGGTACTAGGCTATCTGCCCAAAGGCATTTATAAGCCTAGCCGGAATGTGCTGGCTTTCGCCACCCCCTTAGATTAATTCCCTGTGCCTCTGTCCAGTAGAGTCACTGAAGTGATCCCCGGGGTAAAGTTCCTGTTTCCCCATCCACTCGTCAAGGTTTCTCTTGAGTGTTAGTGAGGAGCTCTGCCTAATGTAGATTGGAATCTTGTTCCAGAGCATGGGAAGTCTCTGGGACAGGAATCTATCCCTTCAGCATGTCCTATTTATTGTTGTGGTGAGGTGTAGATCCCTAGAAAGTGTGGCTCGAGGGGATATGGTTTTCTTTAGGTGGAGCATGTCCATCAATTCTGGGTTAGACATGGCCTTGTACGTCAGGCAGAGATCACCTCTGAGTAGGCAGTATGCAACGGAGTACAGCTGGAGTTTCTTCAGTCTAGCTGCATAGGGCATCTGTTTGAGGCCAGTGATCCTCTTGGTGACGTACTTCTGTGGCCTTTCTAGCTGTTGCAGGTGTCTTGTAAGGTACATCCCAAATGGGGCATTGTACTCTATGATGGGTCTGATGAGTGATGTGTAGAGGGGCACAATGACCTCTTTTGATCTGGATGCAAACCCTTTTGTGATTAGGTGGGCCACACAGAAGGATTTTCTAACCACTTTGGCAATGGGATTATCAAAGGAGAGATTACTATCTACTTGGGTCACCAGATCCCTTATTTCGTCTTCTGTATTTAGGGGGCTACCACCTATGTTGTAGTTTGTGGGTACTTTGTTTTTTCCAAAGGGGATGACTATACACTTTTTGGCCTTTAGCTTGAGGCCATGGTTTTGACACCAGGTATCTGTCTCAGTGAGACCCTTTTGGAGGATGTCTGTGTCAGCCGGAGAGTCAGTTATTGCAGTCATCTGCAAACTTGGTCAGCCAAAGTCCTCCTGTGCTTGCCTGTACCTCTGAGATGTATATGCCGAACAGGAGGGGTCCTAGGACTGAGCCCTGGGGAACGCCACTTGTAACCGGTTTAGAATTAGACCTAGCTCCCACAACTCTTACCATGTGGGTTTTGTCCGTGAACCAGTTGGCAACCCATCTCGTGACATAGGGGTTTATGTTCAGGCTGGTGAGCTTGTCTATAATACCAGAATGGGGAATGGTGTCGAAGGCCTTTGCTTGGTCTAGGTAGACTGTGTAGACCATCTTTCCCTCATCTACAGCCTTGGTAACTGTCTCAAAGAAGTCCACCAGGTTTAGGAGGCATGATCTGCCCCTAACAAAGCCGAACTGGGTAGGGTCCAGTGTTTGGAGTTTCCCAATGTCTCTGTTAATGAGATCCATGATGATGCGCTCCATAGCCTTGCAGAGTAAGCCAGTCAGACTTATAGGGCGATAGTTCCCAGGGTCTGTTGTGGCTCCACCATTGTGGAGCAGAATAACTGTTGCTGTGCACCACTCTATGGGCACGTAGCCTGTGGAGAGGCTGAGTTTGAACAGTGTGTTTAGGTGAGGGGTTAGTTCATCTTTGAGCTCATGCAAGACGCAGCCTGGGACACCATCCAGTCCCATTGATGCTGTGTTTTTGGCTTTGGAGAGGGCTGTTTTAATCTAAGTGTCTGTGATTTCAGGGGCACTACATTCTTCTGGTATGGTTATGGGCCCTTTTGGGGGTGAGAGGGGGTGAAGTTTGCACTGAACCTGTCTGCCAGGATGTTGGTGATATCGGTCGGTTCAGTGTATTTTATGCCAATCTGCACTAACTCCATGCAGATCTGGAAACTGCCACTTAGATTCTTGACATAGCTAAAGAATGCCTTGTGGTTATCTTTGTAGTCCTTGGCAATTTTTCTTTCAAAGCTAGCCTTGGATGATTTTATGAGGGATTGTAGTTTCTTGCTGATACTGATCAGGGATGTCTTCCCCTCTTGGGATTTTACTCTTTTCTGTATTAGTTTCCTCCTTCTATTGTACAGCTTGTTTATGGCAGGGGTCCACCAGACTGGTTTCCTTTTCTTGGAGGAATGAGTCTTGGTTTCGCTTGGGATAGCACAATCCATGCATTCTTGTAGGTGCCCGTAGAGTGCATTAGTAAAGGATTTTGCAGCTTGGGCAGCGTTATCCTTTAGCATAGGGGGTTTGAAACTTTCCACCTCAGTCTTAAGTAACGGGAAGTTTGCTTTTGAAAAGTTTTTCACAGTGGTTTCTTTGACCGGGAGTGGGGGTGGAATGTGGATATCCAGAGTGATTAGTTTATGGTCAGATCTAACCAGCGAGGGGTTGACCTCCGGTCGCCCATGTTGGTGACGACCAGGTCCAATATGTTGTCACTTCTGGTGGGGGTGTTGACCAGTTGATCCAGGGTGTTTGAGTTTATAAATTCTAGGAAATGTTGGGCAAGGTTGTTAGTACTTAGGTTCACAGGCAGGTACTAGACTAATGGCCTAGGGCCTATATAAGCCTAGCCAAAAAGTTACCCTGACTTTCGCCACACAAGAAAATTATTTTCCTGTGCCCCTGTCAAGCAGAGTGAATTTCCCATTTCCCATCAAATCATCAAGATTTTTTAGAAGAGTGCTAATGAGGAGCTTTGTTTGACATAGATAAGTAGCCTGTTCCAGTGTATGGGAGCAGTTCTCCCAGTTAATGTTTGGGTAATTGAAATCACCCAATATCAGGGTGTTTGGTAGGACCTTTATGTTTCCCAGTGTTTCCAGAAATGCGGAATGGGGGTCCTGGGACATGGTGGGTGATCTGTAGCAAGCTACAATTTGAATTGCAGTTCTGCCCATTGTTAGTTGCACATGAATGATCTCTGAAGCATCGTGCTGTGCTACTAACCTGGAGGTGTGGGTATCCTTGATGAATAGGGATACGCCCCCGCCTTTTGTATTTCGGTCCTGGTCTTGTGGCCGAAATGTATGGTATGAGTTGTAGCCTGGTAGTGCTGGGGTGCTCTCTGGAGCCTTAAATCATGTTTCTGTTACTGCACATATATCGATTTTCTCCATACTGAGGAGTGCCTTGAGTGCATGCATTTTGAGGTTTAGACTTCTGGCATTGAGTAGCATTACCCTCAGTTTTTTGTTACTTGTGCTATTTACGGCAGTGGGTTTGTCTTTTGAGCCTTGCCTTAAAAAGGCACTATGAAGGTGGCAAGAGCCTTGGCCAGCATTCGAAAGCCTGAGGGTGACAGCTGCAAGCCATCTCTAGCAAAGCAGCATGGATTGTCGAGCATGTCATCCCAGGCTGACAGACACTGGATCCCCTTTGGATGACACCAGAAGATTAGCCAATTGTTGAAATTGATCATTTTCTTCTTTATACTATAGTATCATTCTTGGTGAGGGCAGGATGCTACTCAGGGTCAAACGGGCTTGGGCTACATGATCAGAGAGATCTTCCATGTCTTTTTTCATGTAGTCCAGGGAGGTATGGCTCAGGTCATTCACGCCAACATGGACAATGACAGAGTCGTATTTGTACTTGTTCTGGAGTGACCTGAGTGCTTGTGTTATGTGGCGGATCCTGGCACTGACAGGCAGCTAACAGTAACCTTCTCCTTGTTCAGCTTAGTGAGTAGGATGTCAGTGTGCCTGACTATAGAGTCACCTATTAGTGTGTTGGGTATGTTATTTTGCCTTAAGGGCTGTGATTGCGTGGCACACTGATTTTGTGAAGTATGTGTTTCATGGTTTGTGTTGGGGGGGGTAGAGGTTGCTTGGATGCCGGCTTTGAAGGTCTCTGTTGCTTTTGCAGATTTTTATTTAGAGCCTCCAAGTATGTTTTTTGCCAGTGCTGGTTTCATAGGTCTATGTGAGACTGGTGGTGTGATGCAAGTAATTCCCTTCTCCTCTTGACTGTCAGATCCAGTCTTGGGTTGAGAGTGCTTAGCCTCCAGTTTGGCTGTATAATTTCATCTCTCGCATGTATTAATGTTTTGCGGTAGGAGGAGAGGGTTGTCTGTGTTCATGAGGCAGTTGTAACATTGCCTCAAAATGCCCAGATTCACCAGTTGGACCAGAGAGTACACCTGAAACTGCCCTTTGGACATGCCTGGATAGGTACAGTGAGCTGTTTTACTGATTGGCTGGTAAGGTTGAATAGAGAGCCTTGTCCTTCTCTACAGTATAGGGGGGGTCTAGTGCTAAGGTTTATTAGTGCTTGCTATGAGTTTTGAGCAAGTGCTGGGCTGAGAAGTGAATGGTTTGAGTGCTTAAATTCAAAGTTTGTCTAGTTCCAAGGGAATAACTGACGAGTAGACTTTGTGGAGCCGGGAATAGTTATACCCTACCTAACCGGCGCTGCCCGGCATGCAAAACCACGTTAATGCGAATTTTATAGCAGGGAAATGAAATAGATAGAAATTAGCCCAAAATGGCCAATAAACTACTAATTTCTGGGCTGAAACCACCCCTCCAGGGACAGATAGGCTGCTCAAAGCTCCCTTCTCTCACAGGTGAACAGAGAAACTTCCTTCTATCCAAGTAAGGTATGGGCAAACACAGAAACTTTTAACACAGCCCGGAATTCAGCACTAACCTGGAAAGTGGACTATACTAGCTTAGAAAGGTGAGAAAACAATTTTTTTTGTTTTATTTTTTTAAGAAAATACAGCAGATACAATAAAAAAAACACTTTAAATGCACAGAAATGGCTATCACACTTGTGTGTAGCCTACAACAGTTAAACAGGTAATTTAAACACAAAACGACTTTGTTAAAGTGCAGGCAGTAAAATAAGTACAATATGTAGTGGAAACATGCTTTTTAAATTACAGAAACTCTAAAAATTTGGTGTTTTAGGCAGAATTAGCTAAAGGCAGCAAGATAACGCAGAAAAATGATACTTAACTCCAAAGTCTCTCTTTTGTCTCTATGCTGTTGTAGAACTCTGCAGGGCACCAGACAGGAGCTTGCTGAGCTGTATACAAGCACAAAACTTTGCAAATGCGGGTTTTATAGCAGGGAAAGGAAAGAGATAGAAATTGGCCCAAAATGGCCAATAAACTACTAATTTCTGGGCTGAAACCACTCCTCCAGGGACAGATAAGCTGCTCAAAGCTCCCCTCTCTCACAGGTGAACAGAGAAACTTCCTTCTATCCAAGTAAGGTATGGGCAAACACAGAAACTTGTAACACAGCCCTGAATTCAGCACTAATCTGAAAACTGGACTATACTAGTTTAGAAAGGCGGGAAACAAGTATATATTTCTTCTTTCTTTCATTCATTAACAGTTCTGTTAACCTTTTAAGTGAAGTATAGTTGCCTGACACTTAAAGCTCTTAACTGTTAACAAATTGCTTCCTGTAGTCAAACGTACAGGGTTTGAGTCCTTCTACCTTGAAGGGCTTGTGGTCCAACTGTAAGCAAGTCAGTCACTCAGACAGTACTAATGGGTCACCCAAAAAAGGGACACAAATAGATAAAAAATAGTATTTTATATTTGCCCCTTTTACCCCCTCCTCCCAATTATTTTTGTCTTTGTCCAGAATTCTTCAACAAAGAAAGAAAATGATTTTAGTCTGTTTGTTACAAAATGTGCGGCTTTCTGGCAAATTTTTGTGGATTACAATCACTAAATGTCAGACATGTCAGTTTCAGACTTTGTGTCCTTCAAAAAATGCTTGCTAATGTAACCTTCCAGGCATATAAGAGAAATAATTAAAACCTGTTCCTGACTGTTGAATCTATGCCTCTGATTCTAGGGCTAAAAGGCTGGGAGGCCATAGGGGGAGTGAGACAGGATACACTGTATGGTTCCCATAGCAGTGAGCTGAAATACACTTCTTATGCTTATCAATGTACTTGAACATGAGATACGTAGACAGAATGATAAAAATGCCTTGGCCAAACATATTCTTATGTGGCCAGAACATCACTTCACTTTTAAAGTATTGCAATTAGTTAACATTGGGAGGGGACACTAATAACCACTTAGAACAAGTGGAACTGAAGTGGATTCTACGATTACAGGCACACAGACACCCAGGGATAAACAGCAAAGTTAGCCTCAAACCTGTTTTAAAAGCACACAGAGCAAAGAGGTCTTAAACATATGTATACCTTTAAGATATTTTAGTAATCAAATCTTAATTGTTTGCCGATTGTTTTTTGTAGTGTATTTAAATGGATGTTTGTTTTTTATAAGACCTGAAGAAGCACATGCGAAAGCACTTGTCTCATTTTTTGTTTTTACGGTGTATTTTATTAAACAAATTTTCACTGCCATGGTCATCCAGCTGTTTTTTTTTCTTTTCATTATTTGGGTTTCCAGTTTGGATTTTTGGAATGGGCTGGTAATTTTTTGCTCATTATTTCATTTGTTTTACCAACGCTTACACATGACTGAAAGTCATTCCTTGAAGGAAGGTGCAGCATCAAGTGAGGAGATGTTAAATAAAAAAATGGAATGATGTGTTCCAGAGACAAGGGAACCCTTTTTTATCACTTACTTTTGATGGTAATCTACCTACAACACCATCCGTTAATGCCAGTGAGTTTGAACTATTTAATAAATCCCTGAGGGAGCTTGAGAATGATCTTTACAAGCTGAAACATTTTGTTTGGCAATGCCTGCATCTGTAAGTGTGCCTTCACTTTTGGATTATCCCCAGGGGTATGAGGGTATTATGCATGGCAGCATGCGGTGAAGCTTACCTTGATTTACTTCGGTAATGGCAACAACTGAATTTGGACTTTGGTTTTAAATATATTACGCTAATGTTGGAATATTTTAAACCTTGAGGAGGAACTGAGCGCATGTATTCTGACCTCATTGCTCGTTATAAAGATGTGCTTTATGTGACCCCAAATCAAAAACATGTGCTCCAATGTGTTGCTTTGCAAACTCCAACAAACAAAACAGAAAAAACTGCAACATGACCATAATGATTTTTGTACGGTAATGTTTTTGTCTGGCTGAAGTTTGGTGAGAAACCACAATCCGGATCCACTAGAAATGAATTGGAACCTAGTAATACTTTAGAGACAACATATGTTGCCATGGAGAACCTCTCCTCTGTGGTTCCTACTTGCAGTAATGTATCGCAGTGTGTTTTGGCGACGCCCATACCTGTTTCGTCAACAAGAAGTGACTCTATGGCTACTACACCTCTGCCTAACCAACAAGCATTGACGTACGCTCAGGCAGAAGTGAAACCTAAGGTATTAATGTCTACTAATGTGGAACATTTTTACTGCTCCCTACACAACAGAAAGGACCCTCCTTTGCTCGGTCATCCAGTCGAGGGAGACAGAAGCAGAAGCATTCAGGAGATCGAGGTCGAGTAGACAACAGCAGAATATGGAGATGAATACCCTTGTGGTCAATTTATCTGACTATGTTCTGAATTCTCAGAAAGAACAGTACTTGACAGGCTTATCCTTCATTCCAGCAACAGCAGCAAAGTTAAGTGACATTACTACTAACATTAGAATGTTTGCTCACAATTTATCTTGTAAGTTAATGTTTTATGATAATGATACGAACAGTCGAGGCCCTACTTACAGTAAATTGAGTACATTTATACCTCCTATGCCTCCACATGTTGAATTATTTGTTAAAATAAGTGAAGAAGAATTATATAAGGCCTTATTTCAACCGGGATCTAATAATGATTTTTATAACTTAACACGAGCAGAAAGGGAAGCACTTGAATGTTTAAATAGTAATCATGACATATACATAAGACCTGCTGATAAAGGAGGGGCCGTTGTCTTAATGAATAGGACTGATTATGCTAAAGCAATGAATGAACTCCTTAATGATGCTGAGACGTATTTCAAAGTAAATAAGTCCTTTGTTCAAGTGATTAACAAGAGAATTCATGATTATTTGGATGAACTACTTTTAGGTAGATATATCAGTGAGACTTTATATAGTTTTCTATATATAACACATCCTGTAATACCTACCATCAAAGGACTACCTAAAATACATAAATCTAGTATTGCACCCCCTGTGAGACCCATTGTCTCAAGGGGTGGTTGGGCGACTGAGCCTGTCTCCATCTACGTTGAAGGGAAATTGAAGGAGGTAGTATCTAACATTACTAACATTTTAAAAGACACAACACATTTTCTACAAGATCTGAACGATTATGTTCTTGATAATGATACTTCTACTTGCCTGATGGTGACTATGGATGTTAGAAATCTATTCACTTGTATACCAAATGATTATGGAATAGAGGCCATCAGAGAGATTTTGATTATTATAGGCACTTTTTTTGGCATTGATATTACAAGTACATTTTTGGATTTTATCTTAAGCAATTATGTGTTTTTGTTTGATGAGCAATTGTATTTGCAAAAATAGGGTGTCGCTATGGGGTGGGTAATATGTCCACCACTTTATATAGGAAACCTTGTTGGTGCAATAAGCTGAGTTATGATAGTATGCACCCCAACATATTTTTCCTAATATTGTGAAAAGTCAATTGTTGAGGGTGAGAAGGATTTATGAAGGAAGTAACACACTTGATACTGAAATGGAAAAAAAAAATCAGACAGATGTTTGTGGATAGAGGCTATAAAAAGCATGTACTACAGGCTGTGGAACAGTGTGTGGATCAACAAGCACATAATTTGGACTGTGCAGGTATAACTGACATTACAAATTTTTCTAGTAAGAGATATCCTTGTTCTTTTGTGACTAACTTTACCAGCCATAACAATGTTGTGAGAGAAATTATTCTCTTGTTTCTATTAACTACTGACAATTCCACAGCAAGGATTGTGGGTGAAACTCCATGCTTTGTATACAGAAATAATGCCAATTTTAAAAAGTTATGTTATGACAATAAGAAAGTATGTCCTACAGTATTTAATTCAGGTACATATCCTTGCAGAAAATGCAGTTTCTGTTATGTGTTAAGTGAACATCAGGAATTTGATTGTTCTAACACTTCTTTCATTTTTAGACCAAGATTTCATGCAGACTGCAATAGCAGCAATCTGATTTATTTGGCTACATGTGACTTGTGTGCCTGTTATTATGTAGGGAAGACCACCCAAAAATTGAAAGAACGTATCAGTAAACATCTTTATGAGATACGTACACAGAATGATAAAAATGCCTTGGCCAAACATATTCTTATGTGGCCAGAACATCACTTCACTTTTAAAGTATTGCAATCAGTTAACATTAACACAAGAGGAGGGGACACTAATAACCACTTAGGACAAGTTGATTCTAAGATTACAGGGACACAGATAACCAGGGATAAACAGCAATGTTAACCTCAAACCTGTTTTAAAAGCACAAAGAGTAAAGAGGTCTTAAACATATGTATACCTTTAAGATGTTTTAGAAATCAAATCTTAATTGTTTGCTGATTGGTTTTTGTAGTGTATTTAAATCAGTGTTTCAGTTTGTTTTTTATAAGACCCGAAGAAGCATATGTGAAAGCGCTTGTCTCATTTCTTGTTTTTATGGTGTATTTTATTAAACTAATCTTCACTGCTGTGGTCATCCAGCTGTTTTTTTATCTTTTCATTATTTGGGTTTCCAGTTTGGATTTTTGGCACGCACTGCTAATTTTTTGCTCATTAAATGGCAGACAAGTCAGTTTCAGACTTTGTGTCCTTCAGAAAATGCTTGCTAATGTAACCTTCCAGGCATACAAGAGAAAGAATTAAAACCTGTTCCTGACCTTTGAATCTATGCCTCTGATTCTTGAGCTTAGAGGTTGGGAGGCCATAGGGGGAGTAAGACAGGATGCACTGTGTGGTTCCCACAGCAGAGCGCTGAAATACACTTCTTATCCTTATCAATGTACTTGATCATTCATTTTTATTGCACGCAAACATTTGAATGTATGCAGTCATACAAGGGGCTGTAACTGTTGATCACATCTCTGTGTTTATGCTTGTCCATAGAGCCTGCATCCCAGCATAGTTATGATATAAAGGAAGGAATTGATTGTAGTAAACAGGGGGTTTCATCATATCAGCCATGTTTTTGGCTGTGATCCTTGGTTTACTTCTGTTGTTGATTGATGACAGTGTGATTACTTGCCTATGAATAAACTACACAACATGAAGTCTAAGAGTTTAATGTTAAAATATTAACTGTGAATGCATATTTAGTTTAGCTTGTTTTCTGCAGGCACAATGTTGTGAAATGCACTGTGTCAGGCTACAATAGTTTGGTACTTACTGCAGATGAATTAAGGCTATGATCAATTAATAAGCTACTTCCTGTAGTGCAGCTTTTGTTTCCCTCAGCCTTTGTTTGCCTAGTGTGAGTCGGACAAACCTATTGCAAGAGTCAGTACTCCTGGGCTACCCCTAAAAAAAGACTTCTGTCCAGTAGGCTGTCCCAAGCTATTAGCAAATTCATTACAGATTTGTCTTTTGAATTCATGCACCTTTTAGATATCCCCTAATTAATACTTCACTATATGCTATTTGATTATGAATTCCTACAAGTCTGTTGTAGTTTAATAGATTGCCATGTGTATTTTCAATAAATGTGAATTTTAAATTAACATTAGCTTACTGTTGCTCACGCTGACTTTTTCAATGTAAGAGTGTTTTGTTTTGTTCAACAAATGTCTGTCAATGTTTTTCCAGTAAAATTTTTAATACAAGTTTTAAATTAAATCCAAATCTCCATGATCACTTTAAAAGTAAAGAAGAAAATACATGCACACTAACAGGATTCAACAGGATTTAACAGGATTTTGTAATAACAGGGGAGAGACAGTTACGTAATGGGATACTGGTATGGCTGGGGGGGGGGGTTAATTACTCTGTCTAGAGCCCTGTTGAACTATGATCCAGCTCTGCTTTTATTGCTTAAATACTGCACGAGTGTTCCGCCTCGTATGTATGCCCTACATTTTTGTTTTTCCATTTTTAAACCAGGTAAAGGGGCAATCTAGATCTAGGGCTAATGTGCCAGGGGTTGGTATGCTGAAAGTGTGGACAAGATATTGAGTTGGACCCATTATTATTAGCATGGCTGAAGGTGGGATGCTTTACAGCTGGGGTGATAGTATGGTCTTTTGGGTAATAATGCCCAGTGAGAAACTGGTTTTCATACAAGATGAGTAAAGTAAGTGGCCAGCAGAATGGGAAGTAAAGAGTAATGTAGCATTATGAGAAAAGGAATATAGTAGTTATGATCTGTTGTTTGTATGGCACAACAGCAGAGGATCTGATGGGAAATTTAAAGGTAATAAAGTGATTGCAGAAAATATATTAAGTGAAAGCTGATAAGATGTTGTAACATGGTGGAAATAGGATGTTAGGTGAAAGTTGATAGGGTGTTATAGCAGGGGGTGTTGTTAAGTAACTATAAATTTAGAGGTAGTGGGGTGGGTGGGAATTGGGGGCAGGGAGAGGCGTGGAGCGAGGCTAACACTGACTACAAGTGTTTT
Organism: Protopterus annectens; assembly: GCF_019279795.1. Taxonomy (NCBI): domain Eukaryota; kingdom Metazoa; phylum Chordata; order Ceratodontiformes; family Protopteridae; genus Protopterus; species Protopterus annectens. Next base: position 685,774,932 of record NC_056734.1, on the reverse strand, counting down.
CTTAGGCTTCCTGGAGCCGTAAGGTATGTATTTAGTGTTAACTTAATGGCTGTGTTTTGAAACTGAATTTTTAAACAGTAGTTCAAAACCATATTATACCCTAGGTTACACACTATGTTTTAGACTGTGTTTTATACTCCTACAGGGCTTTAGCTAGCTGTAAGTTAATGGTTTAGAGTATAATTTTCAGACCTTTATGTGGGAGACCAGTATGCTGTTACTATATTCAGAGTTTAATTTTAGTTAAGAAATAATGTTGTATAATGCTAGGAGCAAACTAGTTTGTTTACAGACCACCCTCCCAAACCCAGGAACCCCACTCGGCATTCCTGAGAACACTGGAAAATATGAAGGTCTCTCCAAACACCATTATATTGGGCGACTTCAACTACCCAAACATAGACTGGGAGCATTACTCTAGCTTCAACACCCTAGACCAAAGGTTCCTAGAATTTATAAACTCAAATGCTATGGAACAACTTGTTACCACTCCCACAAGAGGGGAAAACATACTGGACCTGATCATCACCAACATGGGGACTCTATGCTCCAGACCAGAAGTGTATCCCTCACTGGTAAGATCAGACCATAAACTAATCTCACTGGATATTCACATCCCGACCCCACCCCCTGCCCAGGAAACCACAGTGAAAAACTTCTCTAAAGCAAATTTCACACTCCTCAAAACCGAGGTGGAATCCTTCAAAGCCCCGTGCCTGTGGAAGATACGCCCAGACCGCAGAATCCTTTATAAACGCATTCTATGAACACCTTCAGGAATGCATGGATCATGCAATCCCAAATAAAACCAAAACCCAATCCTCCAAAGGCAGACGTCCTGTCTGGTGGACCCCAGCCATAAACAAACTATACAATAGAAGGAGGAAGCTACTACATGATAGAGCAAAATCCCAAAAAGGGAAGGCATCTCTGATCAGTATTAGCAAAAAACTATGGGCACTCATAAAATCGTCTAAGGCCAGCTTAGAGAGAAAAATTGCACAGGACACTAAGGATAATCACAAGGCTTTCTTTAGTTATGTTAGGAACCTGGGTGGGAATTCCCAGATATGCTCAGAATTAGTCCAAAATGACAAAAAATACACTGAACCCACAGACATTGCTAACATCCTAGCTGACAGGCTAGGTGCAAACTCTCCCCCCCACCCTCCCCACCAAAAGGGCAAATATCTATCCCAGCAGAGTGCTGCCCCCCTGACATCTCAGATGCTCAGGTAAGAGCCGCCCTCTCCAAAGCAAAAAACACAGCATCAATGGGACAAGACGGTGTCCCGGGCTGCATCCTACATGGACTCCAAGAAGAGCTAAACCCAAACATAAAACTACTGTTCAATCTCAGCCTTACTACAGGATATGTACCCAAAGAGTGGCGTACAGCAACAGTGGTCCCTCTCCACAAAGGTGGTGCCTCAATGGATCCTGGAAACTATCGCCCCATAAGCCTGACTAGCTTGGTCTGCAAAGCTATGGAAAGGATCATCATGGACCTCATAAATAAAGATATTGGGGACCTACAGACACTGGATCCTACCCAGTTCAGCTTTGTTAAGGGCAGATCCTGCCTCTTAAACCTGGTCGATTTCTTTGAAACCATCACCAAGGCCATTGACGAGGGGAAGGTGGTACGCACAGCCTACCTGGACCTCGCAAAAGCCTTCGATACAATACCCCACTCGGGCATTATAGATAAGCTCACCAGCTTAAATATAAACCCCTATGTCACTAAATGGGTTGCAAACTGGCTCAAGGACAGAACCCACATGGTTAGAATTGCTGGAGCCATGTCAAGACTCCAAACCAGTTACAAGTGGCGTCCCACAAGGCTCAGTCCTGGGACCTCTCTTGTTCGGTATATATTTCTCGGAGGTACAGGCCAACACGGAAGGACTGTGGTTGACCAAGTTCTCAGATGACTGCAAACTGGGCGCCATAACTGACTCTCCAGCCGACACAAGCATCCTCCAAAAGGGCCTCATAGAAACAGACAACTGGTGCCAGAGCCATGGCCTCAAGCTAAACGCCAAAAAGTGTATAGTCATCCCCTTTGGCAAAAACAAAGTGCCCACAAATTACCACATAGGTGGTAATCCATTAAGTACAGAAGAAGTAATTAGGGACCTGGGGACCCAAGTTGATAGCAATCTCTCATCTGACAACCAAGTGGCCAAAGTGGTTAGAAAAACATTTTACATAGCCCACCTAATCATGAAGGGATTCACATCTAGATCAGGGGAGGTCATTGTGCCTCTTTACTCATCCCTCATCAGGCCCATAATTGAGTACAATGCCCCTTTTGGGATGTACCTTACCAGACACCTGCAACAACTGGAAAGACCCCAAAAGTACCTCACCAAGAGGATCAAAGGGCTCAAACAGATGCCATATGCTGCCCGGTTAAAGAATCTCCAGCTCTACTCAGTGGCATACCGCCTGCTCAGAGGTGATCTGTGCCTGACATATAAAGCAATGTCCAACCCGGAATTAATGGACATACTGCACCTCAGAAAATCCAAATCCCATCAAGCCAACCGCTCGAGAGACTTGAACCTCAGCACTGAAATAAATAGGACATGCTGGAGGGACAGATTCATAACCCAGAGGCTCCCTTCACTCTGGAATAAAATCCCAGTCCAGGTTAGGCAGAGTCCCTCATTGACTCTCTTCAAGAGGAATCTTGATGAGTGGATGGGAGATTGTAGGTTTACCCCGGATATCACTTCTGTGTCACTGTTAGACAGAGGCACAGTATACTAACCTCGAAAAAGGGCATAGCAAAATTAATTTAAAATGGGTGGAGAAAGCCAAACACACTCTGGCTAGGCTTATAAATGCCCTAGGGCAGATAGCCTAGTATGAACCTATGAACCTAAGAACAAACAGAGAGGAAGCCAAATTACTATAGGGGACAGACTAAAGGTGCTTTAGACTCAGGTCAGCAGTAAACAGTGCATGGGATTACATTACAGTTTAAGGTATAAACCTTAGCCAATTGTAGGTCGGACTTCAGGTAGATTGTTTGTGGGTACAGTTTCTAAGGGTAGCGTCCTTCAGGCAGGAGATTTTAGTTATATAATTTTGAGGGGGTCTGCCTTAGCCAACTGTAGGTCAAACTTCAGGTAGATTGTTTTTGAGTACAGTTTCTGAGGGTAGCATCCTTCAGGCAGGAGATTCTTTTCGTTAGATATTTTGAGGGGGTCTGTCTTAGCCAATTTAGGTCGGACTTCAAGTAGATTGTTTGTGGGTACAGTTTCTCAAGGTAGCTTCCTTCAGGCAGGAGATTCTTTTAGTTCAATATTTTGAGGGGGTCTGCCAGATTGGAAAAGCAAGACTGCCGAGTGGGTCTGGAAGCACCAGGTTTCTTCTGAGACTTGTTCAATAACAACATTCAAAAAATTATAACTGTATCATTTAAAATCCTGCAATCTAAAAACATATTCAAAGTTGAAAAGTACAGTGGTACCCACACACATTCAGATTTAAATGATTTCTATTGGTGTTGTTTCAGCAAACTATAAATAGAGTACTAAGCAGTTCATGTTCCTGCATGTGTTTGGTACAGTTTTTAACTTTATCAGTGCTGCTTTTCTTGGAACAGGCTGGAAACTAATGTGATTATTTGCTGTCTCAGCAGCTCAACAAGTAGCACACTCACCTCTGATACAGAAGAATGTGGGTTCTATTCCAATGCCAGGTACTTGGATTAATTTTCCAATACTGACAGTGCAGTGGATCATAAGGAAGGTGATGCACTCCTAGGTGTGCCATCCTTCGGAAGAGACATTAAACTAAGGCCCCAGCTGCTTGAGTTAATGACAGCTAAGGTGGATGTAAAAGATTCCATGCCACTTATCAAAAAGAGTAGTTTTTATTTGTATACATACAATTCATATTTTTTACATATTTACAATATTTACAAATTTTAACCTCAGTCAATACATTGACATTCTGATTTTAAAGCATTTATCCCCACTTTTTAACCCACGACCAAAACCATATTTTATCCAGTACTTTTGTCAAAATCCATTTTCCATTGTATTTGATTTCATTAAGTCTTTCATTCCGTGTGACCCATGCTATATAAAATACAATTGTCCATTTTATTTGCTTCATTCTGGGATCTAGTCCCATAAACATAATAGTATATCATGTCTATGTTCAACATTTCAAAATCTAAATAAGTTTTAATGAAATCCTGCTTGCATACTTCTTTCTACAGTTTTTGAATTCTCTCACATTTAAAAAAAACATGCTCTGTAGTTTCCAGTTCTTTAAATTTATTACATATTGTATTCTGTTTTCTCTTGTATAGCAATTTGCCCCAATGGTAATTTTCCTATGGACAACCAACACCAAAATCATTATGTCCTTTCATTTTTTTATAATATTTGAATCTCAACATCACTGCTTTCTTCTTATCTATTTCTAACTTTTTCCATGGATCCACCAAATAAAAAGCTCTCACAATGTTACCTTACCATTATTTTCAATCACATTCTTATTTAATTTCCACAATACAATTTTGCTATAAAATTCTTTCACTTCCTCATTAGTAACACTTCTTTTTTCATTTCCATTTATTCCAAAGTATCTCTATATTTATAATACATTATTGTTTTTATCAACTCTATTACTTTTCATTATTCCTTTTAGTATTTTATACACACTTAAAGAGGTTGCATGCACAACTGGATTAATCAGCCCCAATCCTCCTTGTTCATCTTTTTATATACAAAATTCCCCTCTTAACAGAGTTCAATTTTGACTCCCAAATAAATGGAAAAATCGCCTGATAATTTATTTTTCATGTTCCATTACCATTATGTAAAAAAAAGCTAAAAAAGGCTTGCACCACATATTCTAACCATGGAAAGTCTGCTTTCTTTCCATGGCCTTACCAGTTTCAAAAAACAAGTCACAAAAATATTCTTTGTTAATTAAAATGAAAGCTCTTACCTCTTCAACTTTTACTCCAAAAGGTGCAATAACATTGTCCCATACCTCATATCTGTCCAGGCCTTTTTCTTTTTTACTGCTCACACAAATTTTTTTTTTTATTTCCATAATCTCTGTCCTCTCCTTGGTTACTTCTTTCACAGTTTGAGCACAGGACTTTTTTTCTAGAACCTTCTCTGGCTGTTTCTCCTTCTCATTTTCTCCCTTTTCTATTTTTTACATAATGTCACTCCAGGATATAGCAGCTCCACTTTCCATCTCACTCCAATTAATTACCTCTTCCAGATACTCATCCCACAACCCTCCCAACTGGAGGGTTGAAATAACACATTTTTCTGCCAATTTTGTCACTTCAAACAGGTTTTTCTAAAAAAATTTCTTCTGAATCAGTCTCTATCAATGTATTTAGTTCCATCTCATTCCTGATCTCCTCATCATCAGCAAATAATGTTTTCTCTCTCTCTGCTTCCACATCTACTGAAAACAATTCTGGTACAGATTCTACTATTTCTTCTCCATTTTCAACAAACTTCACTTCCAAAATGCTATGGCTCTCAGCAGCCATATTTTCTCCCTGTTCCTCCAGGCCACCTTCATGTCTGGAATGGGAACAGGAAGTCAGGATGTGTAACACAAACTCTTTCCCCTACTACCAAGAGAAGTTTTTTTTTATTGATATATACATTACATATTATTTACATATTTATTTTAGTTGCATCTATTTATAAATCTCCATACATTATAAACTTCAATTTAAGCATTTCCCCCCACTATTTTATCCACAACCAAAACATTATTTTTTTCCAAAATCTTTGTCAAAGTCCATTTTCCATTGTATTTAATTTAATTTAGTCTTTCATTCTATATAGTCCATGAAGCATAACATATTACTCTGTCCATTTTCTTCACTTCTTCCAGTTTACATGCACCATAATAAGCAAATTCTATTATGTCCATGTTTATTTGTTCATATTTTAACAAACTTTTCAACCTAGCATATTTACATATTTCTTTCCCCAAATTATTAATTCTTTCACATTTCAAAAACACATGCTCAGATAGTCTCAAACTCTCCACATATATTACATATTCTATCTTGCTTTTTTGCATGGCATATTTGCCTTAGCTGGCAATTTTCTAATAGACAATCTCCATAAAAAATCATTACATTATTTAATCTTTTTATAGTTATTATATCTCAACATTATGTCTCTTTTCTTATCAATTTCAAAATCTTTCCATGGTTCAATACAATAAAATGCTTTCATAATAATTAAGTACCATTCCCTTCTATTTTTCTCACATATCTTTTTTTTTTTTTACTTTCCATAACACAATTTTGTTTTGGTACTCTCATTTCATCACTCACAATGCTTTTACTTCATTTTTAACTTCCATTCCTTCCCACAATTCTTTATATTTATAATATAGTATTATTTCTATCAAGTTTTTTATTTTCTTTAATAATTCCTTTTAATACCTTATATAAAATTAAAGATGCTGCATGTACTATTGGGCTTATTAAAGCCAAACCTCCTTGCTCTTCTTTCATATACATAATCCCTCTTTTGACTGTATTCAGTCTAGAGGCCCATACAAAAGAGAATATACTCATCATTTACTTCCTTTTCATACTTAATAGGAATCATATAGATTTAGCAATATAAGCAAATTTTCCTACTACCATGGTGTTCAACAAGTGTGCTTTTTTCTACATGAAAATCTATATGATTTCCAAACATTTGTCATATCCTTTACTTCTTTGACTACATTATCCCATTGTTACTGTCTGTATTAGATCCTTCTAAATGTTATTCCTAGTATATCTATATCTCTTTCATTGAACTCAACACCTCCTATCATACCTTTAAAACCAAATCTTTTACGTTTCTCCTTATTTATACTTAAACCATTTTTTTTAAATGTATACTTATTTTTTCAGTTATGTTTTCCATCCATACTTTATTAACAATTAATAAAGTATCATCTGCATAATTAGGGTCAATATCATGACATCAAATGATAAAAAGAGTGAATGCTCTTTTATAGAACACTAAAAACTGAAAGCAGTAAATGTCGAACACACGGAACAGTGATTTTTTTCCCAGGGAAAAAAATTGCTGCTCCACAAAAACAAAACAAAAAAAAAACAAATCGAAACACAAAAAGTGGGGGCTTTGCCCCCCCTCTGCACCCCACACACACCCTACTTAAATATACCAACTTCAAGATTGCACCACAGTGGAGGAAATGGCAAAGTCCCAAAAACGTCCCAGTGATTTTTTTTCCTTGGGAAAAAAATCGCTGTTCCGTGTGTTCGGCATTCACTGCTTTCAACTTTTAGTGTTCAACAAAAGAGCACTCACTATTTTTATTGATCTACGTAATATAGACCCGTATAATTATACGTTATTGGCAATTGTACTTCCTTCAACATTTTGTATCCACCAGTACTTGGCATTTTATTGATTTCCCTCACTATTACATTAATAACTAATGAGAAAATTAATAACTAATGAGAAAATTACACTACTAGCTGGGCAGCCTGCTTTATTCCACATTCTATTTGTATTTCTTCCCCAACCTAGTCATTTACAGTTAGTTTCACACAGTTCCTTTCATAAACAGATTTTATTACTTGCAATATTTTTTGCTTACATTATATGCCTATAAAATTACCAATAATGATTTACATTGAATATTATCAGCTTTACTTGTATCCCCTATCATAACCTTTGCTTCTACATTTTTATTTATGATATCATGAATTTTCTCTTATCCATAATAACACTTGACTTTCTTTTCCTTTTCTTCCAAATACATTTTGGTCATGTATTCTATCCATTTTTTTCTGTAACCTTTTTGTTATTATTCTCATAAAAAATTATAATCTGTATTATTTAATGTTATAAGTCTCCAATTTTTTTATCTCCACTTTATTTCCTTTCTTAAATATACATTTTATAACTCCTGTACATATCTCTTTCTCTTTAATTCCAGTTTCTAACCATTCATTCATAACTTCTATAAATTTTTGTTTGCCACTCTTTCATTTCAGTTAATTTTAATTTGATTCACTTTATATATTTCTCTTTCTTCTTCATAAAATTATTTTTTCTTCTCTAAGTCTCTAAATGTTTCTTGACTTAATATTGTATATCTCTTTTTTTCTTCTTTTTTCCTTATACATTCTAAAAATTTTTTTTATATTTTTCTTTAAAATTAAGCCACCAAACAGTCCAATTCTCATATAACTCCCTCATATTCATATGATTTTTCCATAATTCCACAAGTTCTTTTTTCTCTTCTAAATCAAATTCATTTTCATTAATTTTCTTTATTCCTTTTCCTATTCTTATATATTCTTCATTTTCCTGTACTTTAACCCATACTGCCACAGGATCTGAAAATCCAGTATACTTCATTCCTTTTTTATAACTTTTAAAGCATCAAATATTAAAAATAAATAAATTTATGTCCTAACGTCATTCCTTCTATAGGTCCAGTGGTTATTCTCCCATACACAACTTTCCACACCTCATAATTTCTTTAGCCATTTTAACATCACACTTGCTCTTATTTTTCCTTAAATTGCAACTGAAATCACCCAACACTACAATGTCCATATTTACACAAACGTATTCAAGAATATTTTTAATCATCATTTCTCTCTTTTTTGTTACATATGCATATAAAGCTATAATAATTCGATACACATATTTTTTCCATCTCACATCTATTACTGTAGTTCATCCTAGTTCCACTATGGTTGCATCTAATATTTTAATTCATTCTTGACATAATATACATATTTCCGAGCATGTTTCTCTCTCCATGTTCCAAACTACCACACCATTCCAAAGTTTTTCAGTTTGTTCTTTCTTCCTCTGTTAATAATCTGCTATCATCTAAAACAATAATATGTGCATCTACTGCAGCACACAATTGTAATAAACCTATTCTCCTTTTAGGATTTTTCATACTGTTTACTTTTCAGCTTTTAAGAACAGTTAGCATAATAAAATGTTTATCCCTTTCCTTTATTTTCTCTAAGCATTATATTTTTGAATTTTCTTTTCCTTTCTAACTCTTTTCCCTACTGAATTCTTATTTCTTACTGTGCACCAATAAGCTTCTTCCTCATTTGTCTCCTCTGTTTCTTTTTTCTTGTTACTTTAACTCCATATATAACCTCTTTATCACCTACATCTTTTTATACATTTTCTTGTATAACACATTCTACTATCTCTTTATCCTGTATAACTTCATTTTCATCTTCTTGCACATTCATTTCACATTCTAGCCAAGAATGACCAGTACCGCCATATTTTTCGCACTTTAAATCACATTTTGTCCATTATGCCCCATTTTACCACATAAATATCTTTTTTATCACATTCACTGATTAAATATTTTCCACAAAAATAATTTTTTGGTTGACCCTGTATTTCACAAAACCCCTATTACCATGAACATCAATAATAATGATATGTGTATAACATTATCATTTTCCTTTTTCAGTATTACTCCACATTCCCATCCCTAAGGCCATAGTCCTCTTTCATCATATATTTTTGTAGTGCCCATTACCTCTTTACATATAGTTAACAAATGTTCTTTCAGTTCTTTTGCTTCAACTTCAGTTGTAAACTGGATCATTATTCTTTTTTTTTGTCTGTAAAAAGTTTGCCCAGCATATTCTGACCATGGATAAATATTTTTCTTTTGCTCATATGCATCCCAAAAAGTTTCCATGGCCTGCCCAGTCTCAAATATCAAGTCACAAAAAGTCTCTAATGAATGCTCTTACCTCTTTTGTTTTGACACCAAGAGGTGCTATGACAGAGTCCCAAACCTTATACTTGTCCAAACTTTCTTTTTTACACCTCACACATACTATATACTTCTTTTTTGTTTCTTTTATTTCTTCTTTTCTTTGCTCCTTCTCCCACACTTTGTGCATACGTTTGTCTCTCGAACTTTTTCTGCCACATTCTCTTCTCCTTTTTTTTCTTCTATTTTCTCCATGATGTCACTCCATGAAATTGCTGCTCCACTTTGTTTCACTTTGGTTTACCATTTCTTCCAAATAATCATCCCACAGCCCTCCTAACTGGAGGGTTATAATTATGCATTTCTCAGAGGTAACTGTCTCGCCTTCAAACAAATCTCCTTTGAAAGTTTTCCTCTGAATCCATCTCTGTTATAGCTATAATCTTCTTTTCTTCCAACATCACTGTTTTTTCTGCACCCACAGCATCAGAAAAAACTTCTGGTAGCGATTCTACCATTTCAACTACATTTTCATCAACCCTCACTTCATTTTGAGCCAAAGCTGACTCAGCCATATTTTCTTTCTGTTCCTCCCGGCTGCCTCCATGCCTGGACAGGAAATAGGAAGTCAGGGTGTGTAGCACACAAATCCTTCCCCGACTACCAAGAGTAGGGGAAGTTCCCCAGTGTCCTGGGCAAATTTCCCCATGTCAGTATGAACACCACCCAGTCAGCAAAAACTATAAAATAAATAGATATTTAAGTAATGGTTGCCATGTATCTCAGTTATTTCACTGTATCACTGTACTCATAATATTTTAAAGCTTCAGAATCAGTAAGGTGCTATGGTTGTTATATCTCAATGAACCTGCCACTGTAAGGTGCTCATGGATTTTTTCCCAGAATCCACTTCAAGTCCCCTTTAAATGAGCCATGACAGCCATTAGAAAATTCTCTTTTTTAACTTCCATGTAAAAAGAATGGCAGTAGTACAAGCATAGCTCTCAAGTGTACCTCATTACAAGGAACGTACCTCATTTGGGGTCTTAAAAAGTGCATGTTCCTCAAAGTTCCACATTGAAAGGGTCTGTCACACATTCAGTATTGGAAATTTTTTAACTGCTAGCCATGGGTAAATAGATGTGAATCATATTAATTCATTAAAATATATTTTTTATAAGCAAAACCAGCCTATTTTAGCCATCATATGACTTTCCTAGTTGAAGTTGTTAGTAAGCCAGTAGTTAAGTGTTTCACATTTTGCCCATTTGTCACACATTATGAGGGCTAATGTTCCTTATTTTGGAGAAAGGAGGTTGAGAGCTATGAGTACAAGTCAAAAGCATTTTGCACAGTTTATTAAGAAACCGATTATTTTCCCTTTTTCCCCCAAATTACACTGATTTGTCTTCTCAGAGAAGTTATTTCTTAACAGTAGTTGTAAATGTTCAACAAAATAAAACAAGCTAAACTACATGTTTTAAACCTTCCAATTTTTACTGAATGTGCTGACAGACCATCTCCCACATTCTTCTTAGTGTGTTATAACTATCATTGTAACGCACTAGCTATTAACTGATCACCCTTGCTTCTATTTCAAAAAACTTTTAACAGATATTAAAACTACTCTGCTATTAACCAGTGTTTGCAATGGGAAGATTTGTTTTATTTTGAATGCTGGCAAAATGTGTTACAGTTTTTTTTTTTTTAATATTTTAATTTGCAATACAGCACAGACCAAAATAAGACTAACTTTAAATTCCTGAATTTGGGTCGATGGTACTTGTTTCTATTTTTCCTGTAGCAAAAATGTCTTTCTGTATGACACTTCCAACTTCTGTTGTATTTGTAGCTATACCCTTGACTTGTTACATTGTAGCATACTAACACCATAATCCTTGAACAGATTAGTAGTTTTTCTGTGTTGTGAACACTACCAGGATTTGTAAGATTATGGCATTCATAGTTTTTTCATAGGAAAAATGGTCTTTCATTTTTTAGCAGTGGATTATGTGTGAGATGTTACCAAGTGTTCTATACTTTACTGACATGGTATTTTTTCCCATATGTCCTATGTGCCCCACCAGTTAGCTACTGTGCCCCTGTTGTGTCTTGGCAGGAAAAGGAACCTGAAACCAGCAAAGCAAGAAAGGTAATGAATGTTTTAAAATATTTAAATTTGCCACCCACACAACACATGACCCATAGGCAAGTTCAAATTGTGGCAATGGTTTCAGATACAGAACATCTCAAGAGGATGGGACAGAGCAGCCACACTTGGATCACCTACCCTGGGGTGAGGGAAATAGTTCTAGCTTGTTATTTACATGAAATCTAGCATGAATAGTGAGTACTGAACCAATGGAACATAAGCTTGCAGACCACATGCTGCCAACTGATGCACAAAATTTAGAAACTTAGGAAGTAGTGTGCATTTGGACATATGCACAGTTTTTCAAAGTTGAGCAACATTATGAAGCTCAAAGAGCCCATTGAGAGGAGTCAGCTTTAGAGCTAGGCTTCTCTTCAAGATCTGCTAGCTCGCATGTTTCATACCACCTGTCTCTTACTGATGGCCTTTATCCTACCTTTGAGATGTCTGGCTCTATCCTTCAAAGAATGAATGGGCTAAATGAGTACTAGTAGTGGAATAAATGGGCAGAGTCCTGTAGAGAAAGGGAGATAAAAATGTTTAAATTAAGTCCTGAGTCCAAATACAATCCATTTTCAAACAGATAGTGAGGTTCTTACTAACTAAAAGTTTTCCATAGCCTTATATTGTTACAAATATTAGTGTTTTTTAAGTGTCTTCTTTGTATGATCACAGGAATTTGCAGGACTCAGTGGTTCAGAAAGTAACATACTACAGGGACAATGCTAAATCATAAGTTGAAGAATAATGTAACAAGGGGCAAAGGTCAGGACCATAAAAGTTAAATTGGTTCAGCATCACTGTCAAAATTAAATGTTTAACTGTCACTGATTTCCTTCACTCCTGTTTGTAGGTGAAGGGAATGGTGTGGACTCCCAGGTGAAAGATAATTATAAGGCCTCTCAGGTGATAGACAACTACAAGGCCTTCTACCGCTATGTCAGAAACGTCAAGGGCAGCAAATAGCAATGTGCTGAACTGGTGATTAATGGTGCTACATTCACAGAGCCTGGCAATATAGTGAACCTGTTAGGGGACACATTCAGTTTCAACTGTACCCCCTCTCTCCCACAAAATACCCTCAAATGTAACCTCTCCAACTATAACTAGGGAGCATGTACTAACTGCAGCCACTAAAGCCAAGAACACAGCCTCAATGGGCCCTGAAAACATCACAGGATGTCTTGGGATCCCTGGAGTTATTATTTAACTACATTCTTAAAACATCTTTTCTGCCACATGAATGGAGGGCCTTTAAAAGGGAGGACCTTCAACAGACCTTGGAAACTACAGGCCCATTAGTCTTACTAGTTTTACTTGCAAAGACATGGAAAGAATTATCATGGAAATTATCAACAAGGACATAGTAGACCTCGGACTTCCAAGATGGCTGCACATTGACTAACAACTTAATTCTAGTTCTCTCAGTGTGAAAGCAGAAACTTAGCAAAGAAAGACAGAGGACTTAGACTTCTGGGTAAATTCCAGTAACTAGCTAGTAAGTGCACTTCCTGGAAGCAAGGAAAAAAAGAAATACAGAGGACTTGAAGGAAAATCAGCTATAAACAGTGACAAATAACATTGACTGTGAAAAGTACTGAGCTATTCAGCAAAAAGAAATGCAAGCTCCAGACATGACTTCCAGTAACCAACAGAAAAGTATAAGGCAACTGCACACAGACTTGACTATAACAAATGAAACACTGATGGAGTATATCAACTCAAACAATAAAAGCCTGGAAAAAATGGAAGAAGCTTTACACAGATATTTGGATAAGGTGATAAAACTGCAAAAACTCAGAGGTCGAAATGAAGAAAAGGCTGGCTGAATATGAGACTGCACAAAAACAGATGCTTCAAAAAATAACAGAATTAGAGGAGAGAGCATGTAAAGAAAATGAGAAGTTATGTACTTACCATAACGTTCCATGTTTGCAGTCCATCTCGCCTACATTTTTGCTGGATGGGTTTGGAGCCGAACCTCGGCTCTGACTTGGCCGATACTAAAGCTCGAGAGTTTTTACTGTCTTGAGGCTATCCTCTATCCCATTGTGCACCACGGCAATTCCCCACATCTTGTTTGCAAGAAAGTAACTAAATACATAATAGTGATTATTCTGTCAATAGCTATGTACATATATACAAAAAAGGATTTTGTTTTAACATCCATGGCATATGGACAGACAACTATAACAAGGTCTGGCAGCATAATGATAGTCCAGGTTCCTCCAGGATACAGGAAGGGGGTAGGAGGGTGGAACGCAAAAATGTAAGCGAGATGGACTACAAACATGGAACATTTTGGTAAGTACATAACTTCTCGATGTTATGTAGTCCTATCTCGCAGTAATTCTTGCTGGATGGGACAGCATCCCCAGCACCTTTTTCCCAGGTGTCTGAAGCAGAGAGACTCTTTAGCACAGTGGACCCAAAAGATAACCTGTCCCGGGAGGCCAAATCTAATTTATAATGAGTGACAAAAGTATGAGGTCTTGCCCATGTAGCTCCTGCACAAATTGTATCAATTGGAAGTTTGGATATGAAGGCATATGAAGCTGATACTGCTCTAGTTGAATGGCCTCTTACCTTAGCAGGTAATTGTTTTCCAACACTTTTGTAAGCAAATGAAATGCAGTCTGAAAGCCATTTAGACAAGAGATACTTTGGAAATGGGCAAGCTTTCGTTTTTCTCAGAGAAGGAAACAAACAACTGATCCAATTTCCTGACATCTTTAGTCCTGTGCAGGTAAAAACGGAGAATTCTATGGACATCTAATTGATGCAGTCTTTATTCTGATTTATTATCATAATTGGGGAAGAATACTAGTAATTCAATAGTTGTGTTTAGATTATGTTCTGAACTACCTTAGAGAGGAAAGAAGGATTAGTTCTTAGGGAAACTCTGTCCTTATGAAAAATAATATATGGAGGTCAAATGGTCACAGCTTGCAATTCCGAAACCCTCCTAGCAGATGTTATAGCTACTAAGAACAATGTCTTCCAAGACAACAATTTCAAGTGGGATGAAGAAGATGGTTCGAAAGGTGGAGAAATCAATGAGGTCAGAACTAAGTTTAAGTCCCAGGGCTCCAGAGGTTGCCAGACTGGAGGTCTGAGAAGAAGGACTCCTTTCAAAAAGGTTTTATATAAAGAGTGGGACATAATGGAATTTCCCACGTTCCCAAAATGAAAATTTGAGATGGCAGCCAACTGAACTTTAATGGTAGCAGCTGCAGCTCCTTCTTAAAAAAAATAGATGTGAGGAAGGACAGAATAGACTCTGTGGTAGCTGAGTAGGGATCTATGCCTTGTTTTGCCACCCAAATGGAAAACCTTTTCTATTTGCTGGAGTATAATTTTCTCGTGGAAGGTTTGTGGGAAGAAATGAGGATGTGTTTTACAGAAGGAGAAAGGTATATACACCTGGCTATTCTTGGAACTGGAGCAGCCCTGCTGTCAATTTCAGGGTCTGGATGGTAGGGCGGAACTGTCCCGACTGGTGAATCAGGAGGTCTGGAGATGGTTCCAGAATCCATGGTTCCTCCAAGAAATAAGGCCACAGGAAGGGGAACCAGACTTGGTGAGGCCAGTAAGGAACAATGAGGATCAGAGTACTCCAACAGTTTTGCTTTCTGAATCACTTTGGGTATGAGGGGAAAGGGTGGAAAAGCATAAAGAAGTCCCGGGGCCAGTTGTGGATGGGGAATGAGGGCAAAGTAGTTGCTGCATTTGGCGTTCATGTACGTGGTGAATAAATCGCAGCAAGGGTGGCCCCATTTGCAGAAAATCTCTTCTGCAACTTCTGTTTTCAGGGACCACTCATGAGGCATCAGAATTGCTCGACTCAGTTTGTCTGCTATTACATTTGACTCCCCCAGAATGTGCGTTGCTACCAGAAAACATTGACAGACCATCGCCCATTTCCATACTCTCAGTGCTCTCGACAAAGTGGGTAAGACTTGGTTCCCCCTTGCTTGTATATGTACCACACAACTGACATGTCTGATTTAACTGCGATTGTCCCAGTGGGAAGAAGAAGTGCTTGCAACGCGTATAGCACTGCTCTCATCTCCAGAACATTTATGTGCAAGTGGTTCTCATGATCCTGCCAGATACCTTGGACCATCATTCTCAGATAATGCCCCCACATACCCTATCTGGGAAGCGTCCGCGGTCAAGACTGCATTTTGTTGAGGGAGAACAAAGGGGCGACCTAGATAAAGCTGATCTGTATGTAACCACCATGTTAGATCCTTCTTGCAGGATTTTGTAATGAGTATTTGGTGGGACAAGGGTAGATCCTGCATTGACCACTGGGCAAATAGTAGCCACTGAAGCACTCTCATGTGTAGACGGGCTAGGGGAACTAAAAGAATGTTGGACGCCATAGTACCTAGAACTAGAACTATCCTGGCCTGCACTTTGTCTTTGGTGAGCAAGAGTCTGACTTGGTTGTGCAACGATTCTATCCTTTCTGGTGTCAGTTTTGCTATCATGGTGGTCGAGTTTAGGTCTGAGCCTAAGAAGACAATACACTGCGATGGAGATGAGGTGGATTTTTTTAGATTTACTCTAATTCCTAATCTGGTGCACAAGGATAGAGTCTCGTCCCTGGGTCAGATTAATTGGTGCTTGGTGGTAGCAATGAGGAGCCAATCATCTAAGTACGTAAACACCCGGAATCCCTGACGTCTCAGGTGAGTCGTGACCACCGCCATGCATTTGGTGAACACTATAGGGGCTGTAGTGAGGCCAAAGGGCAGTGCTCGAAACTGAAAATTACTGACTCCCAGCCGAAAGCGTAGGTGTCTTCTGGAGCGCATGTCCATTTTGATATGGTAGTACATGTCCTGAAGATCTATGGAGCACATCCAATTGTCTTTTCCAATAAATGGAAAAATTGACTGCAGAGTGATCATTCAGACTTGCTCAGCTTGCTGAAATCTAGAATAGATCTCCAGTCCCCACTCTTTTTTGGAACTAAAAAGAATCGTGAGTAAGTTCCAGATCCTATTTGCTCTGTGGGGACTTCTTCGATGACTCTTTTTTGAATCAACGAGATAACATCTAATGTTGCACGGTCCATCTGATTGGGTGGTACATCCGGTAAAAACCGATTTGTTGGGGGATCGGCAACGAAAGGAATGAGGTAACCTCTGGAAATTATATTTTGTACCCGTCAATCTTAAGAAATTTGAAGCCAGGCGCTTGGGCACAGTGAGAGACGTCCCCCAACTGCCTCCAGATACGGACAGTCAGACAACCCTGCAGGAGCGATGAAAGGGCCAATCAGAAAAAGCATCTATCACCCTGGGGTTGCAGACCCCCTCTGCTGCGAGAGCAGCGCCTTCCATTATAACTTCCCCCTCTGCCTGTAGGAAAGAGTTGACCATGTGCTTGAGGTAAACCATTTTGGGATTTATGGAACCACATTTTCCCTCCTGTGTGACCCTTGGGATAGGGTCTGGAAGGAAGAGAAAAATGGACTCCCACAGCAGATAAGGTTTTCCCTTCCTGCTCGCACCTGCTCAAAGACTCTTTTACCTGAGGTCCAAAAACAGTTGAACCATCAAAGGGGACATTGGTAAAGGAAGACTTGAAGGATTCTGTAAAATTGCATAGATGCATCCATCAATGTCTCCTAAGAGATATTCCTGATGCGGCCGCCCTGCTCGCTCCATTAGTTGCGTAAGAAATCAGCCTCATGGAGGAGTTAGCAATAGAGGTAAGGGTAGAGAGCTGTGAAAATACCTTGTCAGTGGATCCCAAAGCTATTGAACCCTGAAGGGTATCTCCCAACTGTTTTAGGAGATCCCTTTGTAGCCTAGTAAAATGGGACAGGTAGTTCAGCAATCGTAAGGTAAAAGCCACCGAAGAAAAAGTATGCTTTCCATACCTATCCATCGTCCTAGACTCTTTATTAGGAGGATGGATATTTGAGGATGTCTCAGATAACTCCTGCTACCACCATAGCATCCACAGGTACTAACTTGGTTTGAAAGGTCTTGTCTTCTGGAGCACTAATAAATTTATTAGACCTCCTTGGGACAGGCACAACTGTGTCTGGAGAAGTCCAAGCTTTCTGAGATATGACCCCTAACAGTTGGTCATATGGCAATGTTACCCTGGAGGTGGAAGCTAGGGAACCAAAAGCCTCAAGGCACACTGATTCATCCTCAGTAGGGTTAGAGGTCTTCCCATCACCCCTCTAAGGATTTTTAGGATGTCTGCAAAAGAGACATCCCCAGAGGGGTATACTGGGGATCCTTCTGACTCATCCAAATCAGTGACAGACTCGGGTGTGTCAATATGCTTCCTCTTGCAAACTCTCATCCTAGGGACCTCTCTAGTGGGGTAATCTGGGAAGGTTTTGGAAGAGGGGACACCTCCTATGGGGGCTACTTGGGGCTCTGGTTCCCTATGCTTAGGGGCAGGTGGGGGAGAAGAAGCTGCTAAAGGCTGCTGGAGGGATATTGGGACCAATGGCAGGGCTTTAGTACTTGACAAAGCTCTCTATATTGCCTCAAAGGCCTCACCACCACGCTCCAAAGAAGACCTCCACTCTGAGGAAGCGGAAGGTCGACTCCGAACCGGAGGAGCAGGCTCCGAAGCAGACGTGCGAGCCCAGCTCACACGAACCAAAGCACCGAGAGGGAGAGTCAGATCAGAAGAAAAACTGGGGCGACTATCCCTTCTAGAGTCAACTGGAGAGCGTCGGCTCCCAGACTCCTCAGCTCCAGAATGAGCCGATGAAGTTAGAGTTATCGGTTCCGAGAAAGCAGGAAGATTTCTCAGAACCAGCACGGGTCTATATTACATATTCGAATGCTTAAAAGTTCAAATCACTAAAGATCGAACTTTAGTGATCGAACTTTCAAATGTTCGAATATACTTAAAAATTTATAAAAAAAACAAAATAAAAAAAGAAAAACTAAAGGGTGTAAACAGGGGGGGGGGCAAGCCCCCCTGCATCCCACACCCCCTGCTACTTAAATATACCAACTCCAAGATTGCGCTACAGCATAGGAAATGGGAAATTTTCCATTTCCGCACTGTAGCACACTGAAGTGCGATCTCAGAGTTGGTATATTTAAGTAGTGGGGGTGTGGGGGCTTTCCCTCCCTGCTTAAACCCTTTGCTTTTTCTTTTTTTTTTTAAATATTCTTTTTTTAGATATTTGAACATTTAAAAGTTCGATCACTAAAGTTCGATCTTTAGTGATTCGAACTTTTAAGCGTTCAGTTATCTAATATAGACCCTTCCAGCACAATATGACCCGAAACATTAGACTCCGAAAGCGAGGCAGTTGGGGGAGGAACAGTAGACTGAGGATGGGATAGATATGAAACCTTTGGGTCTGGAGAAGCTAAAATTTTTGCCAGCTCCGGGTGACAGACTAGCTTCTTCACCACCCGCTCTACATCCTCATCAGATAGTGTCCTAGAGGAACGGGTGGAGATAGATGGAGATCTCCTCCTTTCCAAAATAGGAGATCTTAATGTTGGTGAAACTGGTTCCAAGATTGATGAATGTCTTGACAAAGATGATTGTCTTGGAGCCGATGAAACAGATGGCACAGAGACCGAAGAACAGAATTGGAGCCAGAACTCTTCGGCTCCATCACTTTTGATTTTTTTGTCAGTTCCAAAGCAGGAACCGATGGAGATTTCTTTTTTTGATTTTTGGAGACCGTCTGACCTTCTTGCAGCTGTTCTTAGAAGGAACTTCTCATAAGACCCCTACCAATAAGTTTCCTTTTGCATTCATTAAGAACCCTGGTGCTGAACGCATGAGAAAATGTACAGGGTTCTTGCCAATGAGGCTCCCCAAGACGATACACACAACTGGTGTGACTGCCGGTCAACGACATTTTCTGAGAACACTTATCACACTTTTTAAAGCCAGAAGAGCGGTGTTCTCTGTGTTCTCTATCTTAATCCTTTGACATTTTGACTTTTTTAAAGAAAAGGAAGAAGGAAAATTACAACAATAATAGTACACTATAAAGAGGTATTATTATTATTTTTTTTTAAGAAAGAAGAAACTAGCACACAGAGAAGAAGGCCCTCTAATTTAAATGGGTGACTACGGCCCTCTAACTTAAAAGGGCCATACAATCCTTAAAGAAAGGGGCAGGGGATGCTAACACTCATGCAATCACTCTAGATAATAAAGGTAAAACTATTATTAAGAAGGAATAAGAAATATAGGCAAAAATATCAAAAGATTCTACTTAGCCAACGAGCCAGTAAAGAAGACAACCTCAAAGCTTTTGCGGCAAACGAGACTTGGGGAATTGCTGTGGTGCACCATGGGATAGGGGATAGCCTCGAGCCAGTAAAAGGTCTTGAGCTTTAGTATCGGCTGAGTCGGAGCCGAGGTTCAGCTCTGGACCCATCCAGCAATAATTATGGCAAGATAGGACTACATAATATCCCAAGATTTTCTGCTGCATCTGGGAATCTGGAAAGAACAGACTGTACTCATTTTATGAAAACACAAATAAACAATTGGACTGATATTTGACAACAAACTTTTAAGTGAAAGGGCACACTGTGTATGCTCCAAAACTGGCTATGAGAAAACCCAGAACTTTAATAGTAAAGACGCAATCTTACCAGCAGAAGGAGCTAATTCTGACAAAACCATGGCAGAGGAACAAAGTACTAAAAGTGAGAGACAGCAGTGTGTTTGTGAAGAATGACTGCTATTTGTATACCAGGCAAAAGAGGAGTTAATGTATTCCACTACTCAGGGAATGTTGAGAGGCAAGCATGAGATTCAAATTGCTGTACCCAGCTATTTTCAAAATATTTTTTCCCTGGAGGAAAAAAATATTTTTTTGATGAAGCACAAGGTTAGGAAGAAATACAAAAGCTTGTCCAATAAAAACTGAGCTTTGAAACAAAAGGAGATTCTGCTTCTTGTTCTTCTAGTAATAAAGACCACAGAAAGACTCTGCTAGTGAAACCTGTTCCAGTGTTTCAACGGAAAATGCTTGAGAGAGGGAACAAAGCACAACAATTGAGTAGAAGAATAAAGAGTACACTGGAAATGAAGCAGAGACAGGATTTGAAAGATGGAGATGAACATGAATAGAACAAGAAAATCTAAAAATATTGGACTTGTTTGGACTCTGTTAAACATGTAGGGGACTCTAAAGCATATCCACTACTTCACATCATTAATGTTCAGAAAACTATTCAGGAGGGGGGAAAGAGGAGGGAGAAAGTTAACTGTATGAAAGCAAATTATTTTCTTAATACTGCATGATTTTCTTTACACATCATAAAGTAAAGTTTTTTTTCAGTTACTTTTAAGTTTAATGCAAATAAGTGCTCCTGTGTTTTCTTCTTTTTTTGTCTTTCACCCTCCTCCTTTATTTCGCCTTGTTTAGTTTTAAGAAATGTAGGCACTGCAATGTAAAAAAAATCTTTTTAAAAAGAGCATGACAAAAGAAGAATTAGTGTCCTTTTTCTCATTCTTGCACAGGGGAATGACTGGGTTAAAGCCATTAGCTTAATCTAGTAACAAGTTTTAAGAGAAAGAAAGGAAATTAAAAGGAATATTGAATAATGCAACATTTTTCTAGTAAACAGTTTTGTGCCTGGCTCTCATGTCTCTAGCAGACAATCTGATAAAAAGAAATGGCTTGGACAAAAATTTAAATGTTTTCCCAGCTGAGACAGCTATAAAGATGAGACAAAGCCAGACAGCACTTAACAGAACCACAGTCTGTAACATGCATCTTAGCATGGATAAACCCTTTTCTTAGGTTATCTCAAGTCTGTTTGTGTGGCTGGCAGTTTGGAAGATTTGCTCCTATTAGAAGGGTAAAACTTCAATATTTGAAGATGTACAAAGTTGTGTGTGTTATTATTAAATGAATAGGTTTTAGGGGGTACTGGGGGACTGCTTACATTTTTGTTTGAAGGTTTTCAATAAAACTAAAAGTTCTGTAAGATGTCACATAGGCTCAAATGGAGATGACACGAAACAACTATATAAAAGAATAACCTCTTAAACAGTACATGCATGTACCACAAAAGATGGAACTAGAACTAGATATCTAACAAAAAACTGTTACACATAAAAGGTGTGGGAATAATAATGTTTTTAAGAATATGATGCTTTCTATAATGTCTTTAAACATTAATGGTCTCACAGATAAATACATAAAAGAAAGAACAGTGAAATTTTCTTAAAAATGTAGAGTGCAAATAGCTATGTTACAGGAGACACAATTGGAAAGAAATGAACATGTGAATTTGATAAAGGATTTCAGGATGGTTATTTAGTGGAATACCTGGGGCAAAGGAAGAGAGGAGTACCTACATTAAATGCAAAAGGAGCTCCAACTGTGATAGAAGGGGGTAAAAAAGACAATAATGGTAGATTTGTACTACTAAGGGCCTTCTGGCAAGGCAGGAGATTTTACACTGGCATATATTTAAATTTCACCAAAAACTACTATAATGGAGCTTAGAAAATTCTGGGAGAAATAATCAGCTTTTAGCAAGGAATATTACTTATTGGTGAGTACTGGAATTTGATTTGCAACAGTGAAGATGTGTCGGGAGGCCTGGAAGGGAAAATATAACAAAGCAGGGAAGACTTTTAAAAGAAATTTATGAAGATACTTGGCAAGGAAGTTGAGAATTTTGTACTAGGAGCTCGCAGTGAATGTACATATTATACCCCAAGATACAAAAATTGGATAAGCTAGATAGAATTTATATTTTACAGGAGCATGTGCATTTAACTGAAGGTCTTGATATGCACACAATATCTATTTCAGATCATGCACCAATAATAACTAAAATAAAAGCACAGGGTAATGAAATAAAATGAGACAATGGCACCTTTCCACCAATCTGATGAAGTGAGAGGAATTTAAGGAATGGGCAATGGAAATTACTAAGGAGCTATTAGAGAAGATAGAAGTTTCTTCTGAAAACATAGCTAGGGAGTGGGATAAGACAAAAATGGAGTTTAAAACACTGTGGAAATAAAAGAAAGGGAGATGTGGTTAAGAAGTAACATGAATTATTTGCACAGATTAACAAATATTAAAGTAATGCAGAATAGGGGGAATCTCAAAGAAAAAGAAGAACAGCAACTGCAGAATGCTAAATGAAAATAAGGGATTACCTTGATAATATGCATGTGTTTAGAAAGCTTGCTGCTAAGCAATATTTTTTTTTTGATAACTCTAGAGCACAAAAACTTTCAGCACAACGACGGAGACAAGAGAAAATAAAAAGGGCTGTTACCAAGCTTAGGGAGCCTATAAAAAGGAAGATAACAAAGGATCCTGTAGACATATTAGAAATATTTCAGAAATTCTATCAAAGTCTGTATGAATCAGAGAAATATGGAAATGTTTATGGAAAAATTAAATATGCCAAGGTAACAGGCAAATGATGCTCAATTACTAACAGTTAGGATAGGAGAAGATGAGATAAAATGGTGATGTATAACCAATCTAAAAGAAAGTCCCCAGGAAGAGATGGTATTCCTGTGGAAGTTTGGAAGATAGGTAGGAAAAAATTATAAAGATCTGGAAGGTTTTATTTAACAGTATTTTAATAAGAGAAGTACCAACATCCTGGAAGAAAGCATAGGTAGCTGAACCTGAAGAGGGTAAAGATCCATCAGATCCAGTTTAATATAAGTACATTTCTTTTTTTTTTTAACATCTTTACTGAATTATCACTTGTGACATGGGCAAATTTACATTTATATAAAAGTATTTAAATTATTAACAAGTTCGTGTTTACAGACATTATACTTCATCTCCCCACCCAGGATTTCTGACAGTGCATCCCGCAGAGAATCTTTAAATTCCAGCAACTCACAGCACTCCCAGAAAATATGTTCCCAATTATCACTTTCTTCCCCGTTACACCTCCAACATTTACTATATACATGAGGAAAAATTCTCTGGAGACTACTTGGGGTATAAAAATATCTATGTAAACATTTTCAAGCAAAAACCCTAAATCTTCTAGATTTTGTGGCACATTTGGAAGGCATACATATAACCTCCCATTGTTTCTTTGGGAAATGCTTATCCAATCTCTCTTCCCAATCCTTTCTAACCTCCTCCGATTGGTTCTTATATTTACCATGCAATATTTTATATCCCCTACTAATTGTTCCTTTTTTAATGGCTTTTGTTCTAGGGTCTACCAGTGCTGGTCTTTCATTTAGGACCCCCCTATACTTTCTGTTTGCCTACACTCTCATATCAATCCTTGATAGGGAAGGCAATCTCTAACCTGCAGTCCAAATACATTTTTGGCATCTTCCTATTCTATTTATTCTATTCTAGTCATTTGCTACCAATATCTTGGTTCCTTTGCCAGCTTTCTTCAATAAATTGCAGCCCCCTATTGTCTATATCCCTAACTGCAGTTATCTCCATCACAGAATCTCCTTTGTCCATTCCCATATTGGCTTAGTTCTTTGGATACATTCTGCTACTTTATGGATATAATATTCTGTCTGATTATTTTTATTCTCCTTCAAGGCCTGCAGCCAAAATCCTAGTCGTTTGTTTCATGGGCTTCCCCATTTTCATCATCATCCCTTTCTACTTTGAATTATAGTTTTCTGCTTGTGCTATGTATAGGAGCTTTAAATGTGTAGCTCTGAAATACCCCTTCAAATTGGCAATCCTAATCCACCCTGTTCTACTGGAAGAATCAGTGTATCCCACTTGACTTTTGCTGCCTTCCCCTCCCATATAATGTCCTTCAGCTCTTTATTAATTGCTATCCACAACTTCACCTCTAGTTGATAAAAATATGCCTGACCTGTGTATAAGACTAATGGGATGAAAACATTAACTATTTGTATCTTACTATCCATATAACAAATCTTCCATTTTCTCAGTTTTTGTACTATTTTTTTAGCGTCTTCCCACATAACCTTAGCTGCCATACCAGAATCATTTTAATCCATACTCCTAAATACTTAATTTTATTATATCTCCATAAAACAGATATTGCTGAACCAATTCATATGTGGATACATAATGTATTGCTATTGCCTTGGTTTTGGCTTTATTAATTTTGTATCAAGAAAACTTCCGCGGGTGGTGCTATGGTAGCGTTGTTGCCTCACAGCAAGAGGTTCTCTCATTCGATTCTCGACTGGAGTGTGGGGAGTGCCTTCTGTGTGGAGTCTGCATGTCCTCCCCATGGTTGGGTGGGCGTTCGAAAGACATGCGTAAATGGGCATGTCTTCGTTGAAGGTTGAACATCCAGCTGGCACCTCGGCATTCATGAAAATCTACTGACAATCATTAGCGGACCGGAGTTCTGCTGTGGCAACCCCTAACTGGGAAAAGCCGAAAGACAACAACAATTTTGTATCAAGAAAAGACACAAAACTGTCTCAAAATGTTCCACAACACTGTAATGTCTCTTTTTTGTTTTGTCAGGTGCAAAATAACATCATCTGCAAACAGAGTCAGCTTTTCTTAACTACCATACCAATTATATCCTTGAATTTCTGAGTCCCTTATTTTCTTTGCCAGTGATTCTAAATATAATGCAAATAACAAAGGGGAGAGAGGACACCAATGCCTGGTTCCTCTGCTCAAGCAGACATCATCAGACAGGACGCCACCCACTTTAATTTTCATCTCCGATCCCTCATATAGCCTCCTAATCAATCTGATATTTTTTTTCAGGAAATGCAAATGCTTCCATTGCCCTGCTTATGAAGTCCCAGCTTACTCTGTCAAATGCTTTCTCTGCATCAAAACCTACCACTGACAATGGTATTGTCTTACATTCTGCTTCCCTCTGGATCATCAATGTTCTGTTAATGTTTTGGAATGTCTGCCTCCCCTCCACAAAACCACACTGATCCATATAGATGAATTTTGGAATTACTTTTGCCATTCTTTTAGCCATTATAGACATGAACACTTTATAATTATTGTTTAGTATTGAAATGGGCCTATATGAAGCTGGATCTGATGGATCTTTACCCCCTTTAGGTATTACAGCTACCACTGCTTTCTTCTAGGATGTTGCTACTTCCCTTCCACTTAAAATACTGTTAAACAAAACCTTCCAGATCTTTATCAATTTTTCCCCCCTAGCTTCCAAACTTCCTATTCCTGGGCACTTTCCTGTAGAAGGGTTGTACATCAAATTTTTTATCTAATCTCCTATACTAACTGATAGTAAGTGAGCCTCATCGATCTCTAACCTTTGCTATATTTAATTCTTACATAAACACTTCCATTTGTATCTTTTATTGATTACCGTATTTTGCTGGTTTATACAGATTTTCACAGAATTTCTGAAATATTTCTAATATCTCTACAGAATCGTTTGTTGCCTTCCTTGTTATAAGCTCCCTAAGCTTGGCAACAGCCCCTTCTACTGTCTGTTGCCTGAGTTGTTGTGGGAAAATATTGTTTGCTCTAGTGTTATTAAAAAAAAAATAATAATGTATTTACTATAACGTTGCATCTGTGTTGTCAATTTTCATTCTTTCTCAACTGATGGGTTTGGATCTGTGGCGTCGGATATGTCTTGGCTGCTGTAAAAGCTCATGGCAAACCACAACCCTTGAGCTTCTCCCTTATCCACAATGCATCCTCCCCATTAACTCAGACCTTGTTTGCAAGCAATAAAGAAAGATGTACTCTTACAACTTATACATATATGTGTATAATTTGGGTAAAGGGAAAGAGGAAATGCCACATCTGGGGCTGGTAAAGATGTAAGGCTATAACCTAACTGTTATATCTCCAAGCTTCTCTCAAATAAACCTAAAAAAGGTTGGGGGTTGATGGGAGGGAAGTTGAGGAGGAATGAAAATCAACACCACAGATGGAATCTAATCTAAGTACATAACATTTTTATCTGATGTTGTCAATTTTCATTCCATCCTTGACTGATAGGACAGAGTCCCAAGCTACTTGGAATCTTCTCAGCACCACTGAGCCAAAAGATGACCTACCTCTGGACACCTACTCCAACTTATAATGCGAGATGTGAGGGGAAGCCCAAGTTGCTGCTGAACAAATATCATCCATGGAAGTTTTTGAACGGAAAACTGAAGAGGTAGCTACAGCTCTAGTAGAATGAGCATGTACTTAGTAAGGCAAAGTCATTCCTGACTTGTTATAAATAAAGGAGATACAGTCCGTAAGCCATTTAGCTAAGGTGACTTTACATACAGGTGCGCCTAACTTCAAGTCAGCAAAGGATACAAACAATTGATGAGTTTTTCTGATATCTTTTTGTCCTATGAAGACAGAAACGTAATTGTCTATGCACATCTAGCAAATGTAACACGTATACTCTTTTGTTGGAATAGTTCGGAAAAAAGAATGGTAGATTAATACACTGACTGATGTTGAGATGTGATACTACCTTGGGCAAAAATTATACATTGATTTGTAAAGACAGACTCTGTCCTTATGGAAAATGAGATACTGTGGTTTCACCGACAATGCCTGAGCTTCCAAAATTCACCTAGTGGAGGTGATGGCAACTAAAAATAAGGTCTTCCAAGACACAAATTTTTGCTCACAATCAAGAGCAAACTGAAAGGGTGGTAAAATCAAGGACTGTAGTACCTGGGTGAGATCCCATGGTGGTGTGGGATTTTTAAAAGGGAGTTTAAGAAGGATTGTGCCATATAAAAAGGCTTTACATCGTTTATGAGAGGCTACTAAATGGCCATCAAATCCAATGTGGAACTAGAAATTGCTGCCAACTAGATTCTCACTGTTGAAGAACTGGCCCCTTGGTTGAAAAGCTGTGTCAAGAACACTAGCACATGACTAATTGGTGCTGAGAAGGGGTCTATATGGTTTTGAATAGCCCCGTGTACAAATCTTTTCCACTTGCTAGCATAAAGTTTTCTAGTGCATGCCTTAAGGAAAGACAAGATGTGACAAACAGGGGAAGAGAGCATCAACTGTCTGGCTATTATTGGTACTGGCTATTACTGAAACTGGAGAAACCAAGCTGTCAGCTTGAGGCTATGAAGGTCCGGATGTGTCATGTCCATTGCGTGAGACAGGAGGTCTGGAGCTGGCTACAGAATCAAATGTCGGTGAACTAAGTGAGGCCACAGGAAGGGAAACCAAATCTGTTGAGGCCAAAAAGAGGGCAATGAGGATGACTTTGGCCTTCAACCTGGCAGCTCTCTGAAGGAATTTTGGAAGTAGGGGAATTGGGGGATATGCGTAAAGTAATCCGTGGGAGGGCCAATTGTGGAGAACTGCATCCCTCGGTGACTCCCCCTGTGGAGGATCAGGACAAAATAGCTGCTGCACATGTTGTTTAGGGGAGATGCAGACAGACTGAAGCAATGCTGGTCCCATTTGTGGAATATTTTTTCTGTCATTTTCTGGTTGAGGTATCATTCATGAGGTAACAGTTTGCACCTGCTAAGCTTGTCTTCTAGCATGTTGGACTTGCCTGGAATAGGCACTGCTAAGAGAAAGCAGTTGGAAGATACTGCCCATTGCCACACCTGCAGAATTCTCATGAGAAATCTGGCTAGCAGAACAAGGATTATCCTAGGGCTTGTAGATCCAGGCTAGCTGAGACTGCTGTGGTACTGCAAAGTATCTTGTTGACTTGTGACCTTAAAGTGTGAACTCTGGAAAGGGGAAGGGAGGCTATTATTGCCCTTGTGTCTACTAGTAATTCTAGAGTTTGCATTGGCTCTAGATTTGACTTTTCAAAATTTATGGTTATTCCTAACCTTGTGCAAGTGTGGATTGACCTCTTCTCTTGCCATAATGAGTTGATGCCTGGTTGGAGCAGTAATAAGCCCGTCATCTAAGTATGGAAACACATGGACTCCTTGCAGTCTCAAGTGAGCTGCCACCACTGTCATACATTTGGTGAACACCCTGGGGGATGTGGTGAGGCCACAGGGCAGTGCTCTGAACTGATAATGACTGGCTCCTAGCCAGAAGCGTAAGAATCTTCTGGATCACCTACTTATTTTTATATGCTGGTACACATCCTGGAGGTCTACTGAGCACATCCGTTTGTCCTTTTTCAAAAAGAAAAACGGACTGAAGTGTGACCATATGGAACTCTGTCTTTCGAACAAATATGTTTAGATTGCTGAGATCCAGTACTGGTCTCCAGTTCCCTGTTTTCTTTGGCACTAAAAAGAATCTTTAGTAAGCTCTGTATCCTTTATGATCTGGGGGGACCTCTTGGATGACTCTTGTTTAGCAGCTTTTTGTATTTGAATGGCTGCTTGATCCCTCTGAATGGGTGGAACTTCAGGGATTTTCCTGAAAATTGGAGGAGAAAAGGAAAATTAAGAGAGACATCATGGAGCTCTTAGAATATGTGTCTCAGGCTGGTATGATCAAACACTGAGTACCATTTTACCTTCTCCAAGGATGATGCCACAATACGAACAAAAGATGATTGACTTTAATAACTGGCTTAGTTTCTGGTATCATTCTAAGGGGGTGCAATATCTGTCAGCATGGAGGGAGATGGTCAACAGGCCACTCTGCTTTTCCAGGGATGGTCTGCACCTCTCCCATCTAAGCTTTCGAATATTAGCTAAAACACTGTCTTCCTCCATAGCGCCTTGCTAAGGCAATGCCAAACTGAAAGTACTTCCAACACAGCAAATCAAAACCAAGAAAATCTACAGGTATTACTGCTCAACGCTTGGAGTCTAAACAAACTCCACTCCCTACAAGTTTTCTTTACCCTAGAGAATGCTGATGTCTCTGCAGTCACTGAGACATGGTTTAAAACTGTGGAGTGCACACCTACAGTGCTACAGTGCAGGGTTATAATGCCTTCCATACATTTAGACCAGCTACTTCACAGGCAGGAATTAAAGGTGGAACAATACTACTTCCTTGCAAGTTATAGGTCCCTCTCTATGACCCAGGAAGCCCATACCATGTATTTAAACTTATTAGAAACACTAACCATCCAACCCAATACCATATTCATGGGTGACTTTAGTTACCCCACTATAAACTGGGAATCCTATATGACACCAAATGTACAGGCACAGAGATTCCTGGATTTTGTAAACACAAACTCCCTGGACCAGATAGTCAATACACCAACCAGGGGTGCAACCATACTGGATCTGGTCCTCACTAATATGGGAGACTGCTGCACACCCCCTACTTTAATGCCTTCCTTGGTATGGTTAGACCACAAAATAGTCTCCTTTGAAGTAAAAATAAAATCTGGACCCCCAGCTAAACTAACCACCTGCTATTAAGTGAGAACCTGGCAAAATGTCACACCTCCATAATCCCTGTGAACACTTCTGCCTATGCAGAACTGTTCACAGAAATCCTGTACAAGCATGTTAATAACTGCATAGAGGCAGCTGCACCCACCAAGAAGTACAGAACTCAAAAAAACAAGCCACCCAGGTGGAATCACAAAATCAATTGGCTATATAACAGGAGGAAGAAAATCATGGCAAAAATTAGGAGGTGCAGCACCCAGCAGGATAAAAGCACTCTCAAACTAAATAAACAACTCGGAGAACAAATAAAGTCTACCAAAGCCAAATTTGAGATAAGTTTAGCCTCCTAGGCCAAGGACAACCACAAAGCATTCTGTAGCTAAATCTGCAACCTCAAAGGCAATACACAATTGTGTACAGAGCTCATTGTAAATGGAGACACCTATCATGAACCAGAATATATAGCAAACCTCCTGGCTGATAAATTCAGCTCCAACTTTACTCCTCTCTCTCCTTCAACCCTCCCTCAAGAAATATCATCACATATAATTGCCCTTACTATCACTAGGAAACAGGTCCTTAATGCTCTCTCTGAGGCCAACAACACTGCATCAATGGGCCCAGACAATACCCCTGGATGCCTTCTAAATAGTATGAAACATGACCTATCAGGAACTCTGGAATTACTATTTAACTGCAGCCTCCAAGCAGGCTTCATGCCTCATGAATGGAAAAAGGCAACAGTCATCCCTCTGCAAAAAGGTGAGCCATCTACAGACCCTGGAAACTACAGACCCATAAGTCTCACTAGTCTTATATGTAAAACTATGGAGAGAATTATCACAGAGATGATCAACAGAGATATAGTAAACCTCCAGACACTGGACCCAACCCAGTTTGGTTCTGTCAAGGGCAGATCATGTCTACTCAACCTGGTGGACTTCTTTGAGAAAGTCACCAAAGCAATGGATGAGGGCAAAATTGTTCACGCAGCATGCCTTGACCTGGCCAAGGCATCTGACACAATACCCTACTTCGGCATTGTTGGCAAACTCAACAGGTTATGTATAAACCCATACGTCACCAGGTGGATAGCCAAAAGCTCACAGACAGGACCCAGGAAGTTAGAACTAGGGAGTCCACCTCTACAAAGAGGGCAGTCACAAGTGGAGTCCCTCAGGGATCAGTCATTGGAATGCTCCTTTTTGGCATTTACTTCTCAGAAGTCAAAGCCAATGTCAGTGGTCTCTGGTTGATTAATTTGCAAATTAGGAGCTGTCATTGAATCTCACACTGACACAAATGTTCTCCAGGAGGGGCTGACACAAACAACTGGTAGCAGAGTCATGGACTAAAACTAAACGCCAACAAATGTGTAATAGTATCATTTGGGAAGTCATCCATCCCTGGTAACTATCATATTGATAATACAACCCCTTAGAGTTGACCCAGTAGTCAGGGACATGCAGATAGTAATCTAGTCTTTGATCATCGCGTGTCTACAGTGGTGAGGAACAAAATTCTATGTTGCGCAACTTATAAGCAAAGGTATGGCATCTAAGTCCAAGGAAGTCATTGTTCCACTGTATTTGGATTCATCAAACCTGTCATTCAGTACAATGCCCCCTTTGGTATGTACCTAACCAGGCATATCCAACAAATGGAACGTCCACAGATGTTCCTCACTAAAATAATACAGGGCGTAAGTAATGTGCCCTATGCAAACTGCCTCAAGGCCCTATCCCTGCATTCTGTCTCCTACAGGCTTTTGAGGGGAGATCTATGTCTGGCATACAGGGCATTGTCAGACTCCACTCTAATGGACCTCCTGCATATCCATAAAACAAACAGCACAAGAATTACCTGTTCTAAAGACTTAAACCTGGTCTGTGGTATAAACAGGATCTGCTGGAGAGATAGGTATGTATCCCTGAGGCGACCCCATCTATGGAAAGTACAGTTGTGTACACTTACCACAAATGTAGATGTTTTCAGTGTATTCACTGTTGCAGTCATTACATTTGGGGTTATCTGCCTGCAGGTAGCCCTCAGCCTGAATATCAAAGTCTTTGGTCCTGCATCGGATGCTGTCTCTTCTTCCATGACGTCAGGTCATCAGGGGTATAAAGCATGCAGCCAACTCCATTACATCAGTTTTTCTTGCCCCAGATGTCAGGTGCCCCCATAATGGGAAGCAATTATATATAAGGTTACACCTCCAACAAAAAGCAAATACAGCAGAAAGCTGAAATACACTAAAGAAGAAGAAATGTATAGCCAAGAGAGGTCAAGGGGCTGGAGGGAGGGTAACCAGGACAGCAACAGTGAATACACTCGAACATCTACATTTATGGTAAGTGTACACAACTGTATTATGTTCTTCTTGTTTCACTGTTGCAGTCATTACATTTGGGTAGATTCTCAAAGCTAAGGAAGGGAGGAGGCAGATAGAGAACATTAGGACCAGCTATTAAGACCTGCAAGACTGCAGTTGCAAAACCAGCTCTGGATTTAGAAAAATAGGCAAGTGGTAATGCTTGGTGAAGGTATGTACAGAGCTCTAGGTAGAAGCTACTAGGATGTTCGTGGTAGGGACACCTCTGAGAAAGGTTGTAGAAGCAGATGTAGCCCTGGTGGAATGTGATCTTATCCCCTGTGGGGTAGGTCTTCCATGGTGCTTATAGAAGAAATGAATGCAATGGCCTATCCACTTATAAATGGTTTGCTTTGAAATGGCCTTTCCCTCTGCCCCTGCAACAAAGGCAACTAGCAGCTGTTCAGTTTTTCTGAGAGGCTTAGTCCTGTCCAAATAAAATCTAAGTTGTCTGTGCACATCCAAAGAGTGCAGTATTTGTTCTCTTTTGTTCTGCGGATTAGAAAATAAGGTTGGCAAATGAATGGACTGATTAAGGGCCACTTGGATAACACCTTGGGCATAAAGGAAGGATTGTCCTGAGGGACACCCTGTCTGCATGGAAGATGATTAAGGGCTCCACTGCCATGAGGGCCTGTAATTAAGACACTCTTCTTGCTGAAGTGATGGCTAGAAGGAAGGCTGTTTTCCAAGAAAGGAATTTCAACTCTGCAGTTGCAGCTGGCTCAAAAGGAGGTAGAGTGAGCTTTTCCAATACAAAGTTAAGGTCCCAGGCTGGAGTAGGGGCTCTCCTGGGTGGTCTTAAATTTTTGGCCCCTCTGAGGAATTGTTCCAGCAGGGGGTGAGAAAAGAGGGGTGGCTCAGTATTATAATGTGCTGAAATGGCTGAGGCATGAATTTTAATTGATGAGAAGGAAAGGCCCTTGTGCAGCATCTCTGTTAAGTATTGAAGAATATGTGGTAAGCTGGGCACTGTTGTGCCCATCCCCTAAGTCTGGCTCCAGGAACATTATCTTTTCCACTTTTCAGCATAGAATTTTCTAGTACTAGGCCTCCTTGCCTCCAGAATGACATCTAGCACCTGTTTACTGAGGGATGCTATTGGAGAGCTCAGGTAATTGGCCAGGCTGCAAGGTTCAGGGTTTGAAGCTGGGGGTGCAGAATCTGGTCCTCCTGCTGGGACAGCAGGGAAGGGGTCTGAGGCAGATGCCATGGTTCCAGCAGTGACATACTGCGCAAGAGGGGGTACCAGTGCTGGCGTGGTCAGTCTGGTGCAATCAGTATTGTCCTTGGTTTGTCCTGTTTGATCTTTAGCAGAACTTTCGAGAGGAGAGGCAGAGGGGGAAAGGCATAAACTGAGAGGCTTTCCCAGGTGAAGGACAGGGCTTCCACTTTCCAAGCTTGTCTGTGGGGAGTCCTTGTGCAGAATTTGTCCAACTGTCAGTTCTGAGGGGAGGCAAACAGATCTATCTCTGGGTTCCCCCATTTGTTTCTCAAAATGTTGAGTATCTTTGGTTCCAGTTTCCACTCGTGTGGGTCCATGAGATTTCTGCTTAGGTCATCTGCCAGTGAATTTAGCTTGCCTGGCCGGAATTGAGCTTGTAGATGCACTTGGTAACTCAAGGTTGTGTTCCACAGAGCCATGGCTAGTCTGCAGAGAGGGTACGAGTGGGTTCTCCCCTGCTTGTTTATGTACCACATAACATTGGTGTTGTCTGTCTTTACCAATAATTATCCTGGAAGAATGTGGTCCTTGAAGGCTGTCAGAGAATTCTGTACTGTTAGCATTTCTTTTTGATTTATATGCAGGTGCATCTGACTCTGGTTCCATTTGTCCTGAATGCACTGCCCTGCTAAGTGAGCCCCCCATGCATAGTCTGATGCTTCAGTTGTTAGGGTTTGGGTGTCAAGGGGTAGAGTGCATGGCAGTCCCTTGTTGTGGTAGCAGACCTCTGCCCACCAAAGGAACTCTGTCTTTATACAAGGAATGATAGGAATAACTGATTCCAGGCCCTGATAATGTTGACACCATAGGCTTTTTAGATACCATTGTAGTTTCTTCATATGCAGTCTTGCATATGGAATTAGTAGGATGCAAGAGGCCATGAACCTCAGGGCTTGCAGTATTTTACTTGCAGACAGCCGGGTCTTTGTGGCCAGTAGTTTGAAGCAGGCTGTCAAATAAACTTCAAACTAAGAAATGAATAAGAAACCAATAAACGAAAATGGTGAACCATAAAGTAAACCAAACCACGAAATATCCTCAGTGCAATACTGTCAATATAACAGACTGCCGAAGCAAAGGTCCCAACTTTAAGAAATTATTTATTGAAGCGCTTTTCGAATGCCTTCCTAGGCAAACTTCTTCAGAAACTGATAAGTAACTAACTCACATTTGTTTTAAATAATATGACGTCACTTATTACTTGCAAAATTACGCTGAGTACAATTAATTACATTAAAAAGATCCGTTAAAAGTCCATTAAAGGTAAAGAACCTTTTTGACTTATTACCAATGTTAATTCAGCTAAAAACATTAATTCTCTAACAAGTTAAGGTACATTTAGAGAACATTGGTAATAAGTCAAAAAGGTTCTTTACCTTTAATGGACTTTTAACGGATCTTTTTAATGTAATTAATTGTACTCAGCGTAATTTTGCAAGTAATAAGTGACGTCATATTATTTAAAACAAATGTGAGTTAGTTACTTATCAGTTTCTGAAGAAGTTTGCCTAGGAAGGCATTCGAAAAGCGCTTCAATAAATAATTTCTTAAAGTTGGGACCTTTGCTTCGGCAGTGTGTTATATTGACAGTATTGCACTGAGGATATTTCGTGGTTTGGTTTACTTTATGGTACACCATTTTCGTTTATTGGTGTCAAATAAACTTGTTTCTCTGATGTGAGGTAAGCCATCTGGGAAGTTGTGTTCAAACTTGCTCCCAGGAATACAATCTGTTGGCAGGGTACTAGATGAGATTTATTTTCGTTTGTGGTGTACCCCAGTAAAGTTAGCAGTTTCTTTATAAATGCCAGATGATTTAGTAGCATGTCCTGGCTTTCTGCCTGAATTAGACAATCGTCCAGGTATGGGTATATTTGAATATTGCTTAGCCTGCAGAATGCAATGACTGGAGCTAGGCGCTTTGTGAATACCGTGGGTGCAGTAGATAAGCCATAGGGAAGTGCAGAGAACTGATAGTGCATGTAGCCTGCTCTGAAGTGTAGGTATTTCCTGCAAGATTCCCTTATTGGAATGTGCAGGTAAGCTTCCTTCAAGTCCAAGCTTGCCAACCACACATCTTTGCCTAGCATGGGAAGCAGCTGATGAAGAGTTAGCATTTTGAATTTTTGGATTACCTAAAAGGTGTTTAGAATAGAGAGGTCCAGGATAGGATGCCAGGAGCTGTCTTTTCTGGGTACCAGGAAACGTCTTGAGTAAAAACCTTGTCCCCTTCCTTCTGCTGGGACGGGCTGAATAGCTCTGATACTTAGAAGAGAGAGAACCTGCTGTTGAACCTCTGCCCACTGATTTGGGGGTGGTAAGGT
The DNA here is from genome assembly GCF_019279795.1 of Protopterus annectens. NCBI lineage: Eukaryota > Metazoa > Chordata > Ceratodontiformes > Protopteridae > Protopterus > Protopterus annectens. Next base: position 685,738,879 of record NC_056734.1, on the reverse strand, counting down.
GTAAAAGTGGAATCTGTATCCTTGGGAAACTATGTTTAAAACCCATTTGTCCTGGGTAATGAGTTCCCAGTTTTTTGCATGCAGAGCGATCTTTCCCCCTAAGGGAGAAGGCAGTTGAGCAGGGCTTGGAAGGTTTAAGGTTAAGTCATTGTGACACTTTTCCATAGGGGGGTGTCTTACTACTTCCAGCTTTGGAAGTGGGAGCCCCCCACTGCTTAGGCCTGTGAGTACCTTGAGACTGTAGCCTAGGTGGTTTGCTGCTCCTGGGTTTGGAATGAGAAGGCCTGGAAGAGACAAGAAAGGACCAGTTCTTAAAAGGCTAATGCCTACTAAATCTGGGAGGCTGTACTTGCAGGAAATCTTTAACAGTTTGCATAGATTTAGCTTGTTCCTCCATCTTTTTAAGTACTTCTTCTGCTTTGTTGCCAAAGAGGTGGTTTTGGTTTAAGGGAGCATCCAGTAATTTAGCTTTAACATGATCTGGCAAATTTTGCTCCTTAAGCCAAGCATGCCTTCTAAGAACAGACCCAGGACAGCAGCCCTGCAAAATGCTTCTTTTTGTTGAGTCTTTCGGCTTTTCCCGGTTAGGGGTCACCACAACGGAACTCCGGTCCGCTAATGATTGGCAGTGGATTTTTACGTGCCGAGTTGCCAGCCCTGACACACAACCTTCAATGAAGGTACACCCATTCACGCATGCCTTCATCCAGAAGACGCTCTAGCTGAGAATCGAACAGGACAACATCTTACTGTGAGGCGACAACGCTACCGCAGCAAGATGCTTCTAAAGAGTCAAAACCACATTGCAAAGTATGTTTACCAACTTGTTCAGCAGAATGCATTAAATCCTGTAATTCTTTATTTTCAGCACAGTCAGGAATCAACATCATTTTCTGTTTAAGTAGTCCAATAATATGCTGCTGATACTTTAACATATGAAACTGGCAGTTTAAGGCCCTAATGGCCAAAATAGCATAAGTGTATACCTTCTTACCTCATCTGTCCAGGGCCCTGGAATCTCTATTAGGGGGAGTAGGATTTTTGGCCGTAGCAGCCTTAATGCCTTTAGGTCCCTGTGAAATGGTCTCTGGGTCCACAGAAGGATTCTTGAAGAGGAACTTGTGAGAGTCAGGTACTCTGGAATACCTGTCAGGTTTCCTGGGAGCCGGGGGTAAAGTGTCTGGGGCCAGTCTAGATTCCAAAAAGGTATCATCTACAATGTCCAGTACAGGAGGGATAGCTAAAGGCCTATGTTGAGGTAGGAGTATGAATTCCCTAAGCCTCTTTTTGGAGTCGGATAAATCCTGGCTTTCCCAGCAGAAATGCTCCCTAAGAGTGTGCAAGGTTTCACCAAAAGAAAAAACTTCTGGAGGAGAAGCAGGTGGTATGGAGTCCTCTGCATCAGAATCCTCATAGGTAGATAAGGGCAAATCCTGGTAATCAGAAGAAACAGAAATTTCTGAATCCTGATCAGAAGAATCAGAAGGAAAATCAGTTCTAGGTCTCTTAGAGGGTGAAGGCTGGCTTCCCCTAATTAAAGTAATAAGGTCCTCAGCCATTCTTATTTATTTTTTAGGCATATGGGCTTGACCATGTGGTTTCGATGTCAGTTTTCTAGGCGTGGGTCAAGTTTTAGGCCTTGAAGTAGAAGATGGCGTTGGTTTGAAATGCAAGTCAGTGGGCGTGAATACACCCTCAGAAGCCGGTGCCTGCACAGTGGCTCCGGACCCATCCAAGGTAGAGACATCCACAGGTTCCATAGCTGAAGAAGCATCTCGCGGCATACTGGACTCTGAATGGGTCTTAGTAGAGGCCTGCGAATCTGAAGTAGCGGGTATCAGGGGCTGCAAATGCGCCTCACTGAGTACCCGTGAACTGGCAACTAGCTTAACAGAAGCGTCGTCGGCAGCTTTGGACCTTTGCAGTCTGTCTCTGTCTTTATCTTTACGTTTTTTCAGAATGTCGGTAGTTGGATGGCTTACCAAAGCCATTTCTGGATAATTAAACCGAGTACCAAAATAGTTTGATGCAAAAATGAACCGACATCGAATAGTTCGAGGATTAAATAAGGCACAAAACCGACAGCGAGGTACATCGTGGTCTGGGCCTAAGCAAAGAATGCAGTACGAATTAAAATCTTTATGAGGTATTTGCTTTCCACAGGTAATACAATTGTTAACTTTTACTGACATCGGTTAAGAGCAAGAAAAAGGATCCCCAATGGGGTACTTAGCTTTTTTTGAAGACTTGGGTTCTGAAACCCGAAAACGAAAATTTCAGGAGACGGCCGACTGGCATTTGCGAACTGCTTCTGCTTCAGGCACCACGTGGCAAGAAAGACTGATGTAATGGCATCAGCTGCATGCTTTATACCCCTGATGACCTGACGTCATGGAAGAAGAGACAGCATCCGATGCAGGACCCAAGACTTTGCTATTCAGGCCAGCTGAGGGCTACCTGCAAGTAGATAACCCCAAATGTAATAACTGCAACAGTGAAACACGAAGAACATCAGGCTCCCCAGTCCCCATCCATGTGAAGCAGAGTTCCTCCCTAACCCAATTCAAGTACAACTTGGACAACTGGATGGGAAACCGGAAATTCATCCTTGATTTGGCACCTATGTCTCTAAAGGACACAGGTAACCTGTAAATGGTTGATCTCCCAGGCCCAAGCTTACATTTATCAATAGTATCAGAACTTGTCAGACATTTGGGATGCATGGCTAGGCTTAAAAAGGCCCATGTGGTCGTTAGCCTAGTAAACATACATGACCCTATAAAAAGGAATTATATATCCTATTGATATGATCCTTTGCACCCAAGTATCTTTTATTATCTCTAGCCATGCTCTCTAGTGCAGGGGCAAATGCCCCTCGATTGCCTCCAAAGGGGGACAGTCGGCCTCCACTCATGAGCGCTGGAATGGTTTGCCAAAGAAAGATTCTATGGACCCTTGATGTTGCAGTCCTCCTCTGCTGCGAAGGCATCTACCATTTGAGTTTCCCCCTCTGCCTCTGGGTGAAGACACTCCATGTATGTCTTGGAAAGATACTTGTGATTTCTTGAACCCCATCCTTCCACCTCCCCTATAATTCTTTGAGAAGGATCTTTGGGGGGGGGGTGGAAAAACAGACGCCTATAGTAGAAAGGTAGAAAGGGTCTTTCCATCCTTTTCACACCTGGACAATGCATCTTTACTTTGGGGCCAAAGAGAGACATGCTGTCAAAAGGAGCATTGATGAATGCAGACTTAAAAGGCTCCACCAAATCACATAAGAGACAGGTGTGTCTCCTGATGGCCATGCCTGAAACCACTGCCCTAGAGGTTCCTTCTGCCACACTGGAAATAAGCCTCATGGGTGAGTTTGATATCGATTGAAGGGTCACCAGCTGTGAGGTGATGGAGTCCTTCACCTCCTCAGACAGTTCCTGCAGGAGTATCGAAAAGTTCTTTTATCAAATCCTTTTATAATCTGGTGAAATGTGCCATGTAGTTCATGGACATAAGGCAAAGGTCCATGAAGCATACACATGCTCCCCAAACATGTCCATGGCCCATGACTCCTTAACGAGGGGATGAACACAGGAACTTTCGTCACCTAGTTCCTTCCTGGTGGTTGCCACTGTGACCATGGCTTCAATGGGGGGGGGGGACCAGAACTGTTTGTCTTCCAGAGGGGGTTGTTATATCAGGCATCCTTGGTATGGGCTCAATGGAGTCAGGCTCCTTCCATGCCCACCATGAGACCAATTCAAGCAGCTCATCAGCAGATGGGCAGATACCAAACGCTTCCAAGAGCACAGATTCCTCTGATGAAGGATTACTGGGCTTCTAGCCATCTCTCTGTTTTGGGATTTTAAGGATGTCTCCGAACAAGACGTCCACAGGAGGTGACCATGGAGATCCTTCACCCTCCTCAAAATCTGTGCCTTCAGTAAAAGATTCAGGAGAATCCAGATGTTTCCTCTTATATGTCCTCTTCTGAGGGACCTCTTCAGTGTGATAATATGGGGAGTTATCCAAAGCAGTAGAATTGCCCAACTGGGGTGTCCTGAGGTTTTGGTACAGACTGTTCCTGTAGGAGGGTTAGCGAAGACTCCTAATGTAGAGCAGGGGAAGATAAAGAACCCGAGGGGACAGGACCCATTTGGCTCATGGAAGCGGACAGGGCTCTAACCAAAGTCTTAAAGGCTGACCTTTCCAGAGAGGGAGAGGAACCTGGGTTTGAAAGAAGGGCCTTTTGATCCCTGGTCCCACCCTGCTCCAAGAAAAGTCACCCAGAGGCAGAAGTTGGAGCCGAACTAACCCTTGCTGAAGCTCCAAGGTGCAGAGACAGCTCTGAAGCCATTGAAATCGACTGAAACACCTTAGAGCTGACAGGATATAATCAGCTCCAAGACCTCTCAGGATCCAATAGCGCAGAGAAGCTCTGAGTAAACCTCTGATCGGAGGACAACTGAGATCAAAGGGCTCCAAACACCAGAAAGGGAGTCACAGAAGGAAGAGTTAGATGTGGAGTCTTAGATATATGGACTTCCTGACCCAAAGTGTTAGGAGCCGAAGCAACAACTGGAAGGCTTTAAACAAAAAGTATCTGTCTCACTACCCTCTCCACATCTTCTACAGTGAGGCTCCCAGAAGAGTGAGAGGACTGCCTGCAGCGAGAATCTGGAATATAAAGAAAAGGAGAAGGCACCCTCAACAAGACAAGGTCCACAGATGGGGAGTACCTTGTCCTATGTAGTATATCCAGTATTGTAGAAGGATTGGAGGTCTTCAGACCCGATGAATCCTTTGTTTTCATAAACCTCAGATCCGAAAAAGCCTTCAGATACAAAGATGTACTTTTTACATTTGTCTGATGGGGGGGGGGGGTCTAATCCAGCAATTTCATTTTCTTTTTCTTAAACGGATTCATAGAAACTATTGGATCATAAGACAACCTTTTTGAAGTTTTCTCCAAGGTCTTAAAGGAAACAGAAGAGCTTGGAGATGACCGAGGTAACTTTCTGGACATTTCTCCAGAGATAGCATCACCAAAATAAGAGCAAACGTCACTTCACGATTTATTTATTCTTACATTCAACCAATGCTCAGGGGTTGAAGGCATGAAATATCACACAACTCTCTGGCACATGAAGGGGTCCAAGGTAGTAAACACAAAGAGTGTGTAAGTCAGAGAAAGGAATCTTTTGTCTGCATTTCCACACTCCTTAAAACCAGCTGGTGTATTCTCTTTTTCAGTCATGATGAGAACAGTTGTAGGACTGTACAGAATAAAATGTAAACCACACTCCAGAAAAATGCAACACAAAAGGAAATACCTGTCTTATAATTATTTTATATATATATTTTTTAACAAGAAAGAGGAAGAATATGGACTACCTACAAAGGTAGTAAGACTACAATAAACACTGAAGGTAAGGGAGATAAAAAAGCAGGGACAAACAGATAGTAATGATAATATCTAAAGTACACTAGTATAAAAGGAGATTAAGAAGATTTAAGAAAGGATTAAGGTAAAAGACAAAAAATTTAACACTCATCTATTCCAGTACCTCAAGAGTCAAAATAACCATGTCCTTCACCTAGAGAAGCTCGAGAGCTCTGGTTTGCCATGAGCTTTTACAGTGGCTGACTCAGAACCAACGCCTTGGATCCGAACACATAAGCTGAGGATGGAATGAAAATTAATATTAGATCAGTTGCTTAACAGCAGTCTTTCTAAACACGTGTGTATTATCGAGGTAATTCCCTTATTTTCTGCTTAGAATTCTGCAGGTGATTCTCTGTAAGATTCCCCCTATTCTCCAATACTTTAACATTTGTCAGTACATCTAAATAATTCATGTTACTTCTTAACCATAGCTCCATTTCTTTTATTTCCACCCTATTTTTATACTCCACTTTAATTTTAACCCAAACCCTAGATACATTTTCAGAAGAAATTTCTATCCTCTTGAATAGCTCCTGAATAATTTCCAATACCCATTCCTTAAATTCCTCTCTTTTCTACAGAGAGGTGGGAAAGCACTAGTGTCTCATTTTTATTTCATTATCCTGTGTTTTTATTTTAGTTATTATTGGGGCATAACACAAAATAGTTATTGGGTGTGTATCAAGACTTTCAACTGAAGGCACATGTTCTTGTGAAATGTAAATTCTGTCTAGCCTAGCCCAGTTTTTATATCTTGGGGAGTAATACATAAATTCACACTGCATTCCTATTACTGAATTTACATCTTCCATGCCAAATATTTTCATAAGTTTCTTCAAAAATCTACCCTCCTGTTCCATTATAGCAGTTTTAGGTGGAATAAAAATGCATTCCAGTGTAATCCTCCTCCTCCCTTACCAGCAGCCCCTTAGCACTTCAAATCTGCTATTATTATCTTTGTTATTCTCTTCTATCACTATTGGGACTCCTCTTGCAATTAATAGAAGTACTCCTCTTTTCCACTGTCCCAGAAATTCTGCTAAATAACCATCCTGAAAACCTTGTTTTATCAAATTTACATGTTCAGTTATTTCTAAATGTGTCTCCTGTAACATAGCTATTTGCACTCTACATAATGTAATATAATTCACTAGTCTTTCTTTTTTGTATTTATCTGTCAGACCGTTGACATTTAAAGACACTACAGAAAGCATCATTGCATTAAAATGTATTATTCCCACCTCTTATGTGCAACATCTTTTTTGTTAAATGTCTAATTCCAGTTTTTGTGTTACATGCATACACGATTTGGCAGGTTGAACTTTTATACAGTTGTTTCTTGTCATATCTATTTGAGCCTATGTCACATCTTACAAAACTTGTAGTTCTACTGAAAGCCCTCAACAAAAAAACACACCCTAATACCCCCCAAAACCTATTAATGTAATACTAACAGACAAAACTATGTACATCTTCAAATATTGAAGTTTTGCCCTCCTAATAGGAACAAAAGTCCCAAACTGACAGCCACACTCACAAACTTGAGTTAACCTAAAAGAAAGGTTATGCAAGCTAAAAGCACATGGTGCACCCTGTGCTTCTACTAAGTGCTAATTGGTTTTGTCTTAGCTTTATAGCTCTCCCAGCTGGGTAAATCCCTGAATGCTTTCAGAGAACAATATGTCCTAGTCAATTTCTATTTTCTTTTTTTTTCTCAGCCAATCACTCTCCACCAGACTGTAGCCAGTTTCTCTTCATCAGATTTTTTCCATGGAAACATGAAGACCAGCTGCAGAAATGCTGCTTATCAAACATATATTTGCTAGAACAAAAAGCCTCATAATACTCAATATTCTTTTTCATTTACTTGCTGTCGCTTAAAACTTGTTTCCAAGTCAATCTAAGATTCTTAACCAAATCATTCCCCCATGCAAGTAAGAGAAAAAGCATACTGATTTTACTCGTCATGCTTTTTAACCTGACTTTTTCTTTTGCACTGCAGTGCCTACATTTCTTAAAAATGAAGAAGAAAGAGGAAAAGGGAAAAAGAAAAAAAGAACAGCAGTACCTGTTTAAAATCTCTATTACACTTAAAAAAGCTGAGAAAATTTTATAGCATGCAAAGAAAACCACACACAACACAAAAATAGTACTAAGAAAAAAAATCTTTACTTACAGTTAACTTTCTCCCTCCTCTTCCCCTCCCCAAAGCACTTTTATGAACATTACTGACATGAAGTAGGGCATATGCTTTACAGTGGCCCACAAGTCCAATAAATTCTGAAAAAGTCCAATATTTCCAGATTTTCTTCCGTCATATTTCACAAATATAACTACTGCATTGTAAACCCACATTAAGTTACTGGATTGACTCCCATTCATTTCCATCACTCAAATCCTGTCTCTGCTTCACTTCCAATGTACTCTTGATTCTTCTAGTCAATGCTTGTGCTCCCTTCCTTCTCTCCAAAGTTTCCCTTGAAACACTGGATAATGTTTCACAGTCTCTCTGTGGTCTTTATTACTAGAAGAACAAGATGCAGAATCTCCTTCTGTTTCACAGCTTACTTTTTTGGACAAACTTTTCTATTTCCTCCTTAGCATGTACTTCATCAAAAAATGATGTTGTCTCCTCCAGAGAACAATACCTTGAAGACAGCTGGGTACAGCAGTTTGAATTGCATACATGCATCTCGACATTCCCTGAACAGTGGAGTAAATCTGCTCCCCTTCTGGCTGGTGTACAATGAAAAATCATTCTCCACAAATACTTTGCTGTCTCCCACTTTTAGTACTTTGCCCTTCTACCACAGTTTTGTCAAAACTCAACTCCTTCTGCTGGTAGGATTGCATCTTTGCTACCAAAGGTCTAGGTCGCCTTCTCATAGCCAGTTTTGGAGCATACACGTGATATGCCCTTTCAACTAACAACTCCTGATATGGAATACCAGTCCAGCTGCTTATTTGTGCTTTCATAAAATTAATGCATTCTGCTCCTTCCAACTTCTTTGGTATGGCTGAAAATCTCAAGTTTTCTCTATGTGTTCTGTCCTCTAATTCTATTATTTGTTTGAAACATCTCTTCCTCTTCTCTGTCTTCTTTTTTGGTATTGCAGACATTACAGTGCAAAAAGAGAAGAAAAGCTACACAAAAGCATGTTTAAGTCAATAGGTTGTAATCTTCATAGGTTCATAGGTTTATACTAGGCTATCTGCCCCAAGGCATTTATAAGACTAGCCCGAATTTTTGTGGCTTACGCCACCCCTTATATGAAAAAATACTGTACCCATTAGTTTGTTGTGCCTCTGTCCAGCAGTGACACAGAGATGATTCCTGGGGTAAACCTACGATCTCCCATCCACAGGTCAAGATTTCTCTTGAACAGAGCCAGCGAGGTGCTCTGCCTCACATGGACGGGGACTCTATTCCACAGCATAGGGAGTCTCTGAGTGATAAATCTATCCCTCCAGCACGTCCTATTTATATCCGTGCTAAGGTTTAAGTCGCTTGCTCTAGTGGTTTTGGTGGATTTGGATTTTTTGAGGTGGAGCATGTCCATTAATTCCGGGTTGGACATGGCCTTGTATGTCAGGCACATGTCACCTCTGAGCAGATGGTATGCGACTGAATAGAGCTGGAGTTTCTTCAATCTGGCAGCATATGACAGATTTTGGAGTCCCTTTATCCTTTTGGTGAGAAACTTTTGGGGTCTCTCCAATTGCTGCAGATGTCGGGCGAGATACATCCCGAATGGGGCATTGTACTCGATCATTGGTCTGATAAGTGAAGAGTACAGGGGAACAATGACCTCACTAGATCTGGATGTGAATCCCTTCATGATCAGGTGGGCAATGCAGAAGGTCTTTCTAACCACTTTAGCAACGTGAGTGTCAAAAGAAAGGCCACTGTCCACCTGGGTCCCCAGGTCCCTGATAACCTCTTCTGTGCTTAGTGGATTGCCACCTATATGGTAGCTTGGGGTTACCTTGTTTTTCCCGAAGGGTATGACTATACATTTTTTGGCGTTTAACTTCAGGCCATGGCTCTGGCACCAGCTATCTGTTTCCGTGAGTCCCTTCTGAAAGATATCTGTTTCCACTATGGCGCCCAGTTTGCAGTCGTCTGCAAACTTTGTCAGCCAAAGTCCTCCCATGTTGGCCTGTACTTCTGAGAAGTAGATGCCGAACAATAGGGGGCCAAGGACCGAGCCCTGTGGGACACCACTTGTGACCGGCTTGGAGTCTGACATAGCGCCAGCAACTCTAACCCTGTGGGTTCTGTCCTTAAGCCAGTTTGCAACCCATCTTGTGACATATGGGTTTACATTTAAGCTGGTAAGTTTTTCTACAATACCCGAGTGGGGTATTGTGTCGAAAGCCTTTGCAAGGTCAAGGTAGGCAGTATGGACTGCCTTTTCCTCATCAATGGCCTTGGTGACTGTTTCGAAGAAGTCGACCAAGTTCAACAGGCATGATCTTCCCTTGACAAAGCCAAACTGGGTCGGGTCCAATGTCTGCAAGTCCCCTATATCTTTGTTTATGAGCTCCATTATGATCCTCTCCATAGCTTTGCAGACTAGACTTGTTAAGCTTATGGGGCGGTAATTACCAGGGTCCGTAGAGGCACCGCCTTTGTGGAGTGGGACCACAGTTGCCGTACGCCACTCCTTGGGCACATATCCTGTGGTAAGGCTGAGATTAAACAGCTGCCTTATGTGCGGGTTTAATTCCTCATTTAGCTCATGTAGCACACAGCCGGGGACACCATCCGGTCCCATTGATGCTGTGTTTTTAGCTTTAGAGAGAGCAGCTTTCACTTGTGCATTTGAGATGTCTGGGAGGCTACACTCCACTGGGATAGTTATCTCTCCTTTGGGGGGGAGAGGGGGGTGAAGTTTGCTGAGGTGTGGGATGGGGCTAAAAGTACACAGATCATAAAATACAGAGAGCTGCCACATTTTCTCTTACTTTGGCATAGGGGAATTTCTGGATTAAAACCCTTGACTTAATCTAATAACAAATTTTAAGTGAAAACAAGTAAACATGGGTACACCAAATAAAATGAAAATTTTTCTTTCAGGCTGCAACTACATTTTTCTTTTTTCTCTTAAATGTTCATGGACGCAAGCAGAAAATAGAGCAATAAAAGGCAAAACACTGATTTCTGAAAGTATGCAAGTAGTTTTCACATCTGAGAGAGGGGGAATAAAGATAAAAAAAAGAACAGACACCAATTAGTGTAAGTAGAAGCAGTGGCAGTAACATGCGTCTTAGCATGGAAAAACCTCAATTTCAGGTTAATGATGGCGTATGTTAGCTGATGTCTATTTGGCTGTTTCTATTAGGAGAGTTAAACGTCATTATTTGAAGATGTACGTGTGTGTGTGTGTGTGTGTGTGTGTGTGTGTGTGTGTGTGTGTGTGTGCGCGCACGCGTGATTTGTTTGAAGGTTTTTTATTAAAACAAAAAGTCTTACAAAATGTGACATAGGTTCAAATGTTGATTAAAAAAAAAACAATATAAAGGATTAGCCTGCCAAACATTAATGGCTGCATGTATCACAAAAGCTGGTGATAGGGATTTAAAAAAGCTGCCATATATATCAGATGGCAGCAATGACTTCTTACCATAATGGCACTTTCTAAATTGACTTGGAATGTGAATCATCTCAGAGGTACAGACAAAAAGGAATGAATACTTAGCTATATTAAGAAATGCACAGTGCAAATAGCAATGCTACAGAAGACACATTTGGAAAGAAATGTGCATGTGAATTTGATAAAGAAAGGATGATGAGTGCAGAATAACAGGGGCAAAGGACAAAAGGTGTACTTATACTAATTGCTTCAGGAGCACCAGTAGTGATAGAAGAGAGGAAAAAGATAATAATGGCAGATTTGTAATGGTAAGGGGCTACTGGCAAGGGATAAGGATTACTCTGGCATGCGTTTACATTCCACCTGAAACAGCTAAAATTGTGGAGAAATAATTAACTTTCAGCAGGGAATATTACTTATGGGTGGGAACTGAATTTGCTTTGCAACAATGAGGATTATTTGGGGGGCCTCGAAGGGACATATAACAAAACAGGGTAGATTTCTGAAGAAAGTTATGAAAATATTTGGGATGAAAGACATGAATTCAGTAATAGGAATTCGGAGAGCATTTACATACTATTCCCAAGGCTATACTAGACTTGATGGAATATTTCACAGGAATATGTGCATTTAATTGAGAACTTTGATATACATCCAATTACTATTTCAGATCATCTTCCAATAATTACTAAGAAAAAATGCAAGGTAATGAAGTAAAGATGAGACATTAGCACCACTTTCCCACTTACCTGTTAAAAAGAGAAGAGTTTAAGAAATAGGTAATGGAAATTATCGGGAGTTATTCAGGTAGTAGTACTCCAGAAGTTATAGTTAATAAGTGAGATAGAATGAAAGTGGGGTTAAAAATGGGGTAGAAATAAAAGAGAGAGAGATCTGGTTAAGAAGTAATACAAATTATTTATAGGGCTAACAAAGGTTATAGTATTACAAAATAAGGTGAATCTCACAGAACAAGAAGAGGCACTACTGCAGAGTGTTACAGAAAAAAATAAGAAAGTACCTGGATAATATGCATGAGTTTAGAAAGACAGATGTTAAGCAACTGTTTTTTGATAACATCTCCAGAGCACCAAAACTTTTGGCACAACAACTTAGGCAAAAGAACGTAGAAAAGTTTGTTGCCAAACATTTGGAGACTATAACAAGAAAAATAACAGAGATCCTGTAGAGGTACTAGAGATATTTCACACATTTTATGAAAAAGAAGTTATGTACTCACCATAGCGTTCCATGTTTGCTGTTCTTGATCTCGTCTTCCTTCTTGCTGTTTGGTTCGAAGCAGATTCTTGGCTCCGACTCGGCCATATACCATAGCTCGAGAGCTTTTACTGGCTCAAGGCTAGCCCCTATCCCAGCATGCCTAGAGGTGGTTACCCAGATCTCGTTTGTGATAACCCAACACTAGACCACATAAATAGACAAGAGACCAAGATATATACTCTACTTTACATATCCAATGACACCTACATATAATGATGTGATCCCTCCACAATAGTAATAGTAGTAGACCAAGACTAACCATAAGGTGTGGTATAAAGAAAACCCAGCCAGTATAACCAATAAAACAAGCAATTCCTCTTGATCCTCCAGGAAGGGGGAAGGAGGGAGGGACGCAAGAAGGAAGGCGAGATCAAGGACAACAAACATGGAACGTTATGGTGAGTACATAACTTCTTTATGTTATGTTGTCCACATCTCACCTTCATTCTTGCTGTTTGGGACACTGTCCCAAGCACTTGATTCTTGGGTGGCTCACTGGAAAAAACTCTTCAGGACAATGGAACCAAAGGATGCCCTGTTCCGGGAGGCCACATCTACTTTGTAATGAGTGATAAATGTATGAGGATTAGCCCATGTAGCTGCTGCACAAATAGAATCCAAAGGCAATCTGGCTTGAAAGGCAATAGAGGTAGACAAGGCCCTTGTTGAGTGCCTTTTAATTTTCCCTGGAAATGTTTGTTTATGCAACTCGTAGACATGTTTTATAGTCTCTGAAAACCACTTTGACAAAGTCACCTTTGAGACCAGCACACCCTCTTTTATTGTCCGCAAAGGATACGAACAATGATCAGATCTTTTAAATTCCTTGGTCCTGTGTAAAGAGAAACGTAACCATTTACGAACATCCAGTTGATAAAGCTTATACTCTGCCTTGTTGCCATGACTGGGAAAGAACACAGGAAGCTCTATGGATTGATTCAGATTGTAGTCAGAACATACCTTGGGTAAGAAAGAGGGGCTGGTTCTGAGAGAAACCCGATCTTTATGGAAAATCAAGGGGGATGAGTAGATAAGGCCTGTAATTCTGAGACCCTTTTAGCTGAGGTTACTGCAACCAAGAAAAAAGTCTTCCAAGTCAGAAATTTGAGAGGACAAGAAGCAGATGGTTTGAAGGGAGGAAGAATCAGAGCATCTAAAACTAAATTTAGATTCAGGGGGGAAGAGGTTCTCTTATCGAAGGTCTTAAAAGGGTAATACCTCTCAGGAACACCTTGCATAACCTATGGAACATGATACTGGAATCCATTTCTCCCATATGGAAATCTGAAATGGCAGCTAACTGAACTCGGATAGTAGCTGCAGCTGCTCCTTGGTCAAATGTTTCAGTGAGAAATTCAAGAATCTTTGAAATGAGAGCAGTAAAGGGATCAACCTGATTTTTGCCCGCCCAAGAAGAGAACATCTTCCATTTACTAGCATAAAGTCTCCTAGTAGTGGGCTTATGGGAGGAAATCAAAATGTGCTGAACTGCTTGGGAAGCCTGGCTAAGACCGGAAATGGAGAAACCAAGCTGTGAGCTTGAGAGTTTGAATGGAAGGATGGAGAGCCCCAGACTGATGTCTCAAAAGATCTGGCACTGGGTCCAGAATCCATGGCTCCCCTTGCAGCTGAGGCCAAAGGAATGGGAACCATATCAAATAAGGCCAGTAAGGGGCAATGAGGATTAACTTGCCACCCAACAACTGTGCTTTCTGGAGGACCCTGGGGATCAGGGGAAAAGCTGGAAAGGTGTAAAGCAGTCCCGGGGGGCAATCATGAACAAGTGCATCCCCGGGTGACTGTCCTGGTGGTGGGACTAGGGCAAAGTAGCTCTGCACTTGTTGAGGGGGGTGGTAAACAGATCGCAGCATGGCTGGCCCCATTTGCGAAAAATCAAGTCTGCAACTTCCTGCTTCAGGGACCACTCATGGGGCATCAGGATAGCCCGGCTGAGGTTGTCCGCTATCGCGTTGGATTTCCCCAGGATGTGGGTTGCAACCAGAAAGCTTGGGAGGACATTGCCCATTGCCAAACTTGTAGAGCCTCTCGACACAAGGGGTAAGACCTGGTTCCACCCTGTTTGTTGATGTACCATACTACGACATATTGTCTGTTTGAATTGCTATAGTCCCTATAGATAGTGAGTCCTGAAGTTCTTGCAACACCAGAAGCACCACTCTCATCTCCAGGACATGGGATGTGCAAGCGGTACTCGTGTTCCTGCCAAGTCCCTTGAACAGTCTTCCCCAGATAATGCCACCCCCCACCCTATCTAGGAAGCATCCGTGGTTACTGTGGCTACAGGTTGGGGGGTAGAAATGGCCTGCCTATTGTCACCATAGGGGAGTGAAGCCACTACTCCAGATCCTTTTGCAGGATTCCATGATCAGAATCTGATGTGACATGGGAAACTCTTGGAATGACCACTATGCAAATAGAAGCCACTGTAGAATTCTCATGTGGAAGCGAGCCATAGGGACCAGAGTAATTGCCTCTGCCATAGAACCCAGGACCTTGAGGACAAATCTTGCTTGAATCCACTTTTGTGTGAACAGTATGACAACTTGGCAACAGATAGTTAATACTCTTTCTTGAGGCAGCATTGCTATCATGGCCCTTGTGTCTAATTCTGCCCCATATAAAGGTAATATATTGACAAGGCAACAAGGCAGATTTTTTTGCAGTTTATGGTGATCCCAAGTTGAGAACAATAGTGGATTGTGTATTCCCTTGCCCTGACTAGTTGATGTTCGGTGGAAGCAGTAAGGAGCCAGTCGTCTAGGTATGGAAACACCTGGAATCCTTGATGCCTCTGGTGAGCTGTAACTACTGCCATGCATTTGAACACCCTGGGGGCTGTGGTAAGACCAAACGGCAGAGTTCTGAACTGATAGTGACTGGCTCCCAGCTGGAAGCGTAGATATCTCCTAGACCGTCTGTCCATTTTTATATGGTAGTATGCATCCTGGAGATCGATAGAGCACATCCAATTGTCCTGTCCCATAAAGGGAAGAATGGACTGCAGTGTTACCATCCAGAACTTTGTTTTCTTGACTGACTTGTTCAGCCTGCCGAGATCCAAAATGGGTCTCCAGTCCCCTGTTTTCTTTGAAAATAAAAAGAACCTTGAGTAAGTTCCGGATCTGATTGAGTAAGTTCCGGATCTGATTTGGTCTGCGGGGACTTCCTGGATGACTCTTTCTTAGCAACCTTTGAATCTCTAGGTTTTCTTGACCCCGAAGACTGGGTGGAACATCTGGAACAGAGTACTGTTTTTTTGATAGAGGAAGCAGTGAGAAGGGGATATTGTAACCTCCGGATATTAAGGATAGTACCCATGTATCTTCTGTGATTGTCTGCCAGGCTTTTAGGTACAAGGATAATCCCCCCCCCCCCGACTGTCTCTGGAGTCAGACAGTCGGGTCTCCCTTCAGGAGCGCTGGAAGGGCCTACCAGAGAAGGTATCTCTGTCGTCCTGGTTCTGCGGACCCCCCCTACTGTGAGGTTAGCGTCTTCCATTATTTCCCCCTCTGTCCCTAGAGGAAAATTCTCCACTGGCTCCCCTGGGATTTCCAGAACTACATTTTCCTGCTCTTCTGGCCTTTAGGATAGGGCCTAGATAGAGCACAAAAACGTACTCCCATGGCAGAGAGAGTTTTGCCATCCTGTTCACACCTGGTAAGAGTCACTTTTACCTGAGGCCCGAACAGGGATGGGCCGTCAAAGGGAGCATTGGTAAAGGAAGACTTGAAGGGCTCCACAAAATGACAAAGGCGCATCCAGGAGTGTCTGCGTAAGGCTACCCCTGTGCCTGCCACCCTGCTTGCCCCATCAGCTGCATAAGAAATGATCCTTATGAAGGAGTTAACCAGTGAAGTCAAGGTCGCGAGCTGAAAAGCCACATATCTGAGGCTTCCACAGCTGTAGGATCCTCTTAGTTATCTCCTAACTCCTTGAGGAGATCCCTCTGAAGCCTTGTAATGTGAGACAAATAGTTCAGTGACCTGAGTGTAAAGGTTGCTGAAGAAAACGTACACTTCCTGTGTCTGTCCATCGTATGAGACTCTTTATTCGGCGGATGGACAGATGAAGATGTTTTCGCTAATTCCTTCTTGGTGGCTGCTGCCACCACCATAGCATCAATGAGAACACCGTTAGATAAGAAGAGCCTGTCTTCAGGAGCTGTAATGAATTTATTGGGCCTCCGCTGAACTGGTTCCATCGTGTCTGGAGAGCCTAGTATGCACGGAACAACTACATTTTTGAAGTTCTCTGTCTCCTATTCTGGGGAGCAGGTGGACTTTTTAGACATTAGGATTGAGAGATTGATGGATGGCAGGTTTAATACTAGCCTATATACAAAGGAATGTTACAGGAATTCTCTTCTTCATCGCACAAGCATGCACCCACCATATGTATTCCGCAACATAGTGAAGGGGCAAGGGATGTGTGCCTCGAGATTAAATGTACAAGATGAAGGGTTTAATAAAGAAATGGTGCATTTGAGGAAGCAATTTGGGAATAGGGGATACAAAAAGGGAGATGTTGAACTAGGACTTAATGCAAGTGAACAATTGAGGTCCACTAGAGCGACACCCTATTTTGGAGACACTAGCCAAGTGAATGTAGGTCATAGATCTGTGAGTAGGTGTCTCATTGGAATATAGTAATAACATCCGTACTATTACAGAGGTATTCCGTAAGCATTGACCCAGCCTCCTTACTGATGATAGAATTAGGGGGGCAGTTGGGGAGAGACCTTACTTTAGATGTAGGAATAAGAAAAACCTGAAACAGATGCTGTGCTATCCAGACAGATACACTGATAAAAGAGATGATAGGTATGGGAACACTTCCCTTTGTGGGAACTGTCAATATTGCACACATACAGAGACTAAGCCCTAATGATGGGAGAAGATTCTAAACACAAATTCAAATTGGTAAAAAAACAACAGAAACCAAAAAATATGTATCCAACTAGTGCTCCGAGTATCAGATATAAGCCCAAACACAGTACACGTCTCTTAAAACATACACGATAATTTGAAGCGCTTTTCGTTGCTGTTGTACAGCAACTTCTTCAGAAAAAGTTACACCATTTTCAAACAACCCTATTTAAATAGTAAACACAATGACATGGTGCTAGCATCAGCTGGTATTCACATCACAACATATTATCCGCATAGATTATTTAGAGCTAGCTAAAGCGAATTAAACTTTTATATTACTTTAAAACGGCTATGGAAAGTCATAAATAAAAATCCCTGAATAAATAAACAGGTAAAAGAGGTAAATATATATATATATATATATATATATATATATATATATATATATATATATATATATATAAATAATGCATCCTTCTCTTATACAAAAAGGTACATACCAATGTATGATTTCACTATTTCAGTTTAGTTAACATTTTATGATGTACCAATGTATACATGCATGTCAAGGTTACTAAGAAGTCTGAAACTTCTTCATCTTTTCAGACTTTTAAGTTTCAGTAAACATGCTATGTTACAAGAGTCATTGAGTCCTGGAAAAGAGAATGCATTTAAACGAATTTGCCATGCTAATTCACGTTCTTCTAACAATAGATTAAAGGGGCCACCTCTAATATCAATTTGAACCTGATCTATTGCTTTAAATACAAGCTTATGCCCATCATTTGAGGCAGTGTGTCTTGCCAAGGGGTTGTCCATTTTATTAATGTTAATTGCGTGGGTATGTTCGTATATTCTTTCCCTTTAATCTACATTCAGTTTTACCCAAGTAGAATGCTGGACATCCTAAGCATCTAGCAATATACACAACTTGTCTGGAATTACAGTGGAGTTTAAACTTTAACCTATATTTGTTCCCATTTATGCAAAATGATTCACCTACTTCTATAAACCTACACATCTTACAGCTACCACATATGGTCATTCCTGTATGTCTGTGCAAATTTTGTGTATACTAGTACAACAGGATTCTACCAAATGTCTAAAATCGAGCTCACAAACATGTTCAAAAATCTTCAGGGTTGGGTGCACAGGGGGGTTAAATGTACTAGAAACTCTCAGTGTTTGGCTCATGTTGTCAGCATTACCAAAACGCAAAATGAAATTTAACTTTCTGACAAAGAGTTTCAAATCCATAATCGACTGGACCAAGTTCAAGAGTATGTTAGGAACAAAAGTGCTACCTTTAGCTAGTAGATTAACCAGTACTGGGTCGATCTTTACGGATAAAAAATTTTAAATATTAAAATCTCATGCGGTGTTGATAACAGTTTCAAATACAGAAGCATCTTTATTCATTATCTTTTGCGCCTGTTGTTGCGCTGTTTGTTCCACTGATTCTGATTGAATTGTTTCTTCGCAATCGCCCCTGTGTGATTGGCGTTGTGAAAATTTGAAACTTGACCATTTCCAGTTGTGTCTCGATCCAAACCACTTTGTTGGTCATTAACCCTACGGGTATTGTTGTAGCTTCAAATACGCTCACTGCGTCTAAATGTAGTTTGATTTACTTCGACACCAACTGCCTTGTTGTAGTTGTTATTATTTTGTTGTTGAACTGGTGTATTGGTATTAAATGCACTAGATACTTGTGCTAGGGGTGGCCTAGGGTAAGCATTACCGTTGTCATAAGCCAGACAGTCTCTGTTGATTTTTCTGGTCTTATTCATCTTCATGCTATCTAAAAGCTGGTTTATACTCGGAAAGCAATGCTCATATTCATATTTATATCTAAAAAAATCAGCATTTGAAGTAATGTCATCATTCAAAACTGACACTACATTAGTTAAAGTGTCAATTTGTAAAGAGTAATGTTTTACAATAAGCTGCATCAAATATAAAATAATTTAACTATATGTCAATGTCTTGGCCCAGAACCCCTGTTATGTTTGATGTTCCCAAAATCCTTAAGGACTTGGCAAATCCACCTATGAGACCCTTGATTGATGGTAGAGGTTCTATCACATACCCATGTGCAAAATTAGTAGACACCATCTTGAAAAAATACCTTGTGTCTGAACCTCAAGTGTGTAGAGACTCTTGGTCATTTTTACAGAGAATTAACAACTTAGAATTTAATGATGACCACAACTTTTTGACCATTGATGTTAAAGGACCTCTACACTTCAATCCCCCATTCAAAGGGGATGGAATGGGTTAGCCTAATATTTAAATCAAAGAATACACCAACACATGAAATATCTACTGTTGAATGCTTATTGGATATCATTCTTACAAATAACTACTTTATGTTTAACAAAGAATTTTATCTACAAAAACAAGGTGTAGCAATGGGTTCGCCTTGTGGAGCCAGTTTTGCCAGTTTAGTTATGGCATACTGGGAAAGGGTATTTATTTTTAACAATTCCCACCACAAGTTGAACCTAATTTTCTACACATGTTTTTTGGATGATATTTTCATTATGTTTTATGGTGACAACTTACAGGCTGAGGCTTTTATTTCCTAACTAAACTCTACAACTGAGTTTTTTAGGTTTACAACTAAGTTCAATAGGGATACTACTGACTATCTGACTATCTTGACATTAGGCTTACAAAAGATAGAGTTATAAAGTACAGTTTTGTACCTACCATAAATGTAGATGTCCGAACTGGATAGCATCTGCAGTCATAACAAGTGGGTTGTCCTGTCGTCAGGCAGCCCTGCAGTCGGCCGGATTCCAAAGTCCGGGTCCGGCTTCGGCTGATGTCGCACTCCACCCGACGTCATCTCTGTTGGTCTTCGGGTATAAAAGCATCAGCCGACGCCATTTTCCTCAGTGTTTCTTGCCCCAGATGCCAGTAGCCCTCTTGCAGGCTAAAATTTGGATAGATGCCAATGTTTCCAAATAGATAGAGGTAAACACAAAAAATAAGCATATATGTACATATATACAAACAAATACACCATAAAAGACTCCCCCCCAACAGCTAGCTATTAGGAGGGTAAACACCCTAGGAGTACCACAGAGGGGAAGGAGGGTAATCCTGACTGCAGATGCTATCCAGTTCGGACATCTACATTTATGGTAGGTACAAAACTGTACTATGTCCTTCATGGATGCATCTGCAGTCATAACAAGTGGGTAGAATACCATAGCCAACTAGGGAGGAGGATAAAAGTAGATTATGGTGTGTTTAGGATCCCTTGCAGTACAGCAGTGGCAAATCCTGCTCGGGATCTGGAATATAGAGGCAAATTATAATGCTTGGCAAATGTATGCATGGAGGTCCAAGTAGCCGCCTCAATAATGTCTTTGGTTGCCACTCCTCGTAAGAAGGCTGTGGTAGTGGCTGTTGCCCTTGTAGAATGAGGTCTTATGTTCTGTGGAATTGGTTTTCCATGGAAGGAGTAACAGTATCGTATGCAATTTCCTATCCATTTGGAGATTGTCTGTTTGGAAATAGCTTTTCCTTCCCTTCCTGTTGCATAGGCTACAAAAGTTGGTCAGTCTTTCTGCTATTTTTGTTCTGTCCAAGTAGTAGCATAGCTGTCTATGTACATCCAAGGTATGCAGTATTCTTTCCCTCTGTTTTGTGGGTTGGGAAAGAAGGTAGGTAGGTGGATTGCCTGGTTTAAAGATACTCTGGATACCACCTTGGGCATAAATGTAGGATTAGTCCTCATGGACACTCTATCTTGGTGGAAGATTAGGAAGGGTTGTACTGCCATTAAGGCCTGTAGTTCTGAAACCCTCCTTGCTGAAGTAATTGCCAGTAGGAAAGCAGTTTTCCATGACAGGTGTTGTAGGTCTGCTGTTGCTGCTGGTTCAAAGGGTGATAGTGTCAACTTTTCTAGCACAAAGTTTAAATCCCAAGCTGGTAATGGTGGTTTCCTTGGAGGTTTTACATTCTTGATTCCTCTGAGGAACTGCCTGAGCAAAGGGTGCGAAAAAACAGGTGGATCAAAGCTGTATTCTGCTGAAATAGCTGATGCATGTATCTTGATGGAGGAGTAGGACAGGCCTGAATGAAGAAGTTCGCCAGATACTCCAGGATGTTAGGCATATCTATGTTTGACACATCTTTTCCTCTTTCCGTACTCCAAATGACAAACCTTTTCCATTTTCCCATAGTTCCTTCTTGTTGAAGGTCTGCGTGCTTCAAGAATAATGTCTTTAACTCTTTGGGAAAGTTCTGGATTAGCTGCTGCTATGTGATGTTCCATGCAGTCAGTTGCAGCGTTTTTAGGTTTGGATGTATGATGCTGTAGTTGTTCTGAGTTAACATCAAAGGCATCAGGGTATTACATATTGTTCCGAGACATGCTCTTCAGTAGTGGGTACCAGTGTTGTCTTGGCCAGTTTGGAGCTATCAGGATTATCCTTGGACGTTCTTCCTTGATTTTTAGTAGTACCTTGTGTATCAAAGGAAGAGGTGGGAATGCATATGCTGTTAGGCCTTTCCAGTTGAAGGAGAGTGAGTCCACTTTCCATGCTAGTGGGTGGAATGTCCTTGTGCAGAATTTTTGAGCTGGTGATTGAGAGGTGATGCGAATAGGTCTATCTGTGGCATTCCCCATTTCTTTGAGATGGTCTTGAAGATGTCCGGTGCAGCTTCCATTCGTGGGCATCCGAAGTGGTTCTGCTTAATATGTCTGCTAGAGTATTGTCTTTCCCGGTACAAATATTGCCTGTAACTGAATGTTGTAGCTGAGTGCCAGGGTCCACAGCTCCAAGGTCATTCTGCATAGGGGTATGAATGAGTGCCTCCCTGTTTGTTGATGTACCACATGACTGTGGTGTTGTCTGTCCTTATCATCAACTGGCCCTCTTTGAGGAATGGTTTGAACTTTTGGATTGCCAGTTTTACTGCCAGCATTTCTTTTAGATTGATGTGTAGGTGAAGTTGATCCTGTGTCCACAATCCTTGCACGCATTTGTCCAGCATGTGGGCCCCCATCCTAGGTCTGAAGCGTCTGTTGTGATGGTCTGGCTTGGTTGACATCTGCGAAAGGGTAGGCCTGGGTTTGACTGGCATGCCTGAGCCCACCATAGGAACTCCTGTTTTAAGCATGGAATTAGTGGGATTTCTGTTTCTAGACTGTGTCTGTGTTGGGACCATAAATTCTTTAGGTACCACTGTAGTTTCCTCATATGTAGTCTGGCAAATGGGACCAAGATTATGCATGATGCCATGAAGCCCAAGGCCTGCAGAACTTTTCTTGCTGTTAACTTGTTCAGTTTTGTTAGTGCCAAGAAGTAAAGAGGAAGTTCTTTTGTTTTTCTGTGGTCAGGAATGCCATTTGTTGTACTGTGTCCAATTCCGCCCAAGAATGTCCTTGTTTGGGATGGTATCAGCCTTGACTTTTGTAAATTGACTGTGTATCCCAGTCCTTGTAGCAAGTAAATGACCCTTTGTAAATCTGTTGTCAGCTTGCTTTTGTTGTCCCTTGTAGTAGGCAGTCGTCCAGGTATGGGTAAATTTGAATTCCCTGTAGTCTGCAATGGGCGATTACTGATGCCAGGCATTTTGTGAATACTCTGGGCGCAGTAGATAAGCCAAAGGGCAATGCTGAGAATTGATAGTGCTCTGATCCTGCAAGAAATCTGAGGTATCTTCTGCAGATTGGTCGAATGGGGACGTGCAGGTATGCCTCCTTGAGATCTAGAGTTACCAGCCAAGACTCCTTGCCCAGCATGGGAAGAAGTTGCTGTAGGGTCAGCATTTTGAATTTTGGGACAATGATGTATGTATTTAAGGTGGACAGGTCGAGAATTGGTCTCCAACTTTTTCCTTTCTTGGAACTAGGAATAGTCTGGAATAGAACCCCTTTCCTTGTTCTGCTGTTGGCACTCTTTCCACAGCTCTCATGTTTGCTAACTCCATTATCTGGCGTAGAGCCTCTGTTTTTGATTTGGAGGTAGATTTGGCATTCCTCTTTGACTGGTAAAGTGTGGAAGTGAAACCGGTAACCTTGATCTATGGTTTGTAAAATCCACTTGTCTTTTGTTATGTAGTGCCAGTTCTTTGAAAATAAGGTTAACTTTCCGCCTAGAGGAGCTGCTATTTGTTCCCTGGTAGGCGGAGTTAGGATTAAGTCACTGTGGTTGTGCTGATGTAGTGGCAGTGGCTGTGTCTGTGCCTCTGTTGTTACCTTGCCACTGTCGTCCTCTGTAGGCCCCTCCTCTGGATTGGTTTCTGCCTCTGGTACGTCTATTCCTGCCCCTTTGAAATTTTGTGGAGTCAGGAAAGGACCAATTTTTGGCAGGCCAGTTCCTGCTAAACCTTGGGGGTTGAACCTGCAAGAAACTTTGACAGTTTGAACAGATTTTGCTTTTTCTTCCATTTTCTTCATAACCTGCTGGGCAGGTGCACCAAACAAACTTGTCTTGTCCATAGGAGCATCTAGCAACTTAGCTTTAACATGATCCGGTAAAGCTTGTTCCTTTAGCCATGCATGCCTTCTTATCACTGTGCCTGTCATGGCTGATCTAAATGAAGCCTCCAGTGCATCATAGCCACATTTTAAGGAATGGTTGCTAACTTGTTGTATGTTATTTACCATCTCTAATACATATTTCTTATCAAGAGATTCATCAGTGGATAGTTTTTTAGTTAACTGATCAAGCATAAACTCTTGGTATTGTATCATGTGAAACTGACAGTTTAAAGCTCTAGCTGAGAGAGTAGCTGAAGTGTAGACCTTTTACCCCATCTGTCTAATGACCTTGCTTCCCTTTCTGAAGGAATAGGGTTTTTAGCTGTGGTCGCTACTGCCTTGGGACCCTGGGATATAGTTTCTGGGTCTGCAAGAGGGGCCTTGTAAAGGTGGTGATGAGTATCTGGCACCCTGTAAAATCTGTCTGGTTTGGCAGGGCTGGGGTAAAGAATCTGGAGCGGAGCAAACATCACTGAAAGCATCATCCACCACAGAGAGAACAGGAGGTATAGCCAAGGGCCTGTGCTGTGGGAGGTGCAGAAAGGTCCTAAGTCTTTTATGGAGTCTGAAAAATCCTGTTGCTGCCATTGGAACTGTTCTCGCATGGCATGCAAGGTTTCCCCAAAGGAGAATTCTTCTGGTGGGGAAGCAGCTGGAATGGATTCTTCAGCATCAGAATCTTCAAAATTGGAGAAGGAGCCTCTGGCTGGTCAGTTATGTCTGATTCATCAGCAGAATCATCAGAAGACACTGGCTCAGCGCGCTCTGCCCTAGGTTTCTTCTCTGGGGCTGAGAGGCCCTGTCTGGGTGAGATTGAGATCCTCTAATTAAAGAAATTAAATCTTCTGCCAAAGAAAGCATTTGAGAACTAGAAGAGGGCCTGGATGTGGGGGGTTTAACAGGCACTGATTTAGTAGTCTTGGCTGCTTTAGCCCTGGCGAAGGCCTTAATGGACATGGCTGCTGGAGGCCTAGCAGCACCACGTGCTGGGGTAGAGACATCCAAGGGGATGGTGTCTGATAAGTCAACCACCGTAGTGGGTACAATTTCTGAGGTCGATTCAAGAGTAGTAGCAGGGGCCTCAGTTGTAAGAATAGGTTCAGCTGTACTTTGATCAGTTTTCTCGGTTTCGGCGAAACCGAGACACTCATGTTTGCTTTACCGTGGTTTCGGCGAAACCGCGGACCGTGAGTGTCGGTCTTTATCTTTGCGTTTTGGTAGATTGGGTAGTCGGAGGATCCGACGGCATAATGTACGCAAAATCAGTACCGAAAAACTGTTCTGCAAACTCCGACCGACGCCTAAGCGTTCGTCGGTTGAAAGAGGCACAGGCCGAACAGGCTGCTACGTCGTGGGCTGGGCCTAAACAAGGCAGACAGTAAGAGTGGAAATCTTTATGAGGTATTTGTTTCCCACAGGTTAAACAATTGTTAACTTTTTCTGACATCGGCTGAGGCAAGAAAGATTCCCCAACGGGGTACTTAGCTTTAGAAGTCTTCGAAGTAGTATTCGGTAGAAGTAATCTCTGGATCCGACCGACCGGCACTTGCGAACAGCTTCTGCTTGAGCTGCAAGAAAGACTGAGGAAAATGGCGTCGGCTGATGCTTTTATACCCGAAGACCAACAGAGATGACGTCGGGTGGAGTGCGACATCAGCCGAAGCCGGACCCGGACTTTGGAATCCGGCCGACTGCAGGGCTGCCTGACGACAGGACAACCCACTTGTTATGACTGCAGATGCATCCATGAAGGACATCAAGGGATATGTGTCTCAAATCTTTAGGAAAGAGACATATTGTAATTCTTTCCTTCATTTTTCAAGTAGCCATCCCTTCCATCAAAAGCGTTCAATAGTAAAGGTCAGTTAATCAGGGCAGCCAAAATGACTACTCTTGAGTCTGATTTTTAGGAGGAATGTGAATACCTGAGTACTATGTTCCAACAGCGGCGGTATCCAGACCACATAGTTCTATCACTAGTCTCTGAAGTAACCGATAAGAGACAACGTGGACAATTTGAGCCCATTCTAAAGGTGAGTAACACAAGATTCATTATTGAACACCACCTCAATTCAGGTGGTTCTAATTGTGAGCAGGTGACTGTTAAAAGAGGGAATTGTAATTTTGGTACTAGCTTTATCACCACCTTTAGTAAAGACAGTGAGATGGTGAGACTCACTTTATATAAGAATTGGCAATTTATCACTAATGATAAAATGTTGCTGGACAAATTGGGACCACCACCCAAAATTGTATTCAGGAGAGGATTCAACCTTAAAAACCTCCTTGAAAGTGGGGGTAACCTATATTTGCACAGACATACAGGAATGACCATATGTGGTAGCTGTAAGATGTGTAGGTTTATTTTTATTTATTTTATTTATTTTTATTTAACATTGGTTGACCGGGAAAGTCTGACTAGGTTCCACAAATCCTGTTTTCAGTAGAGGCCCGGGGAGAAATGCTCCAGATGCATGTCTTTAGAATGTGGGAGAAAAGCAGAGTACCCGGAGGAAACCCACGCAGAAGCAGGGAGAGCATGTAAACTCCGCACAGAAGGCACCCGGCCAAGAATCGAACCAGAAAACCTCTTGCTGTGAGGCGACAGCATTAACCGCTGCACCACTGCGCCACCGCCGCCGCTTTATATAAGTAGGTGAATCATTTTGCATAAATGGGAACAAATATAGGTTAAAGTTTAAACTCCACTGTAATTCCAAACAACTTGTGTATATTGCTAGATGCTTAGGATGTCCAGCATTCTACCTGGGTAAAACTGAACGTAGATTACGGGAAAGAATATACGAACATACCCACGCAATTGACATTAATAAAATGGACAACCCCTTGGCAAGACACACTGCCTCAAATGATTGGCATAAGTTTGTATTTAAAGCAACAGATCAGGTTCAAATTGATATTAGAGGTGGCCCCTTTAATCTATTGTTAGAAGAACGTGAATTAGCATGGCAAATTCGTTTAAATGCATTCTCTTTTCCAGGACTCAATGACTCTTGTAACATAGCATGTTTACTGAAACTTAAAAGTCTGAAAAGATGAAGAAGTTTCAGACTTCTTAGTAACCTTGACATGCATGTATACATTGGTACATCATAAAATGTTAACTAAACTGAAATAGTGAAATCATACATTGGTATGTACCTTTTTGTATAAGAGAAGGATGCATTATTTTTATATATTTATACATTTATATATATATATATATATATATATATATATATATATATATATATATATATTTCTTTACCTCTTTTACCTGTTTAGATATTCAGGAATTTTTATTTATGACTTTCCATAGCAGTTTTAAAGTAATATAAAAGTTTAATTTGCTTTAGCTAGCTCTAAATAATCTATGCGGACAATATGTTGTGATGTGAATAGCAGCTGATGCTAGGCACCATGTGATTGTGTTTACTATTTAAATAGGGTTGTTTGAAAATGGTGTAACTTTTTCTGAAGAAGTTGCTGCACAACAGCAACGAAATGTGCTTCAAATTAACGGGTATGTTTTAAGGGAGAAGATTCTATTTTAAAGTACATGCAGATTGTAACACCAAAAATGTGATCTACCTGGCACATTGTGAGGAATGCTCCTCTTTTTACATAGGTAAATGTAATCGCAGAATGAGGGACAGGATAAGGGAACATCTATATGCAATTCGTATTGGATATGAACAGACTGCATTGGCGAAACATGTTAAGATGGAGGGTGAACAACATACATTTAAGTTTAGAGTCAATGATAGAGCATTTGACTCTATGAGAATAGGTGACATCAGAATTCATACTGAGAATTTAGACCTGCAATGGATACTTAGGATGCAAGCCCATAAAGGGAAGGGCTTGAATGAGCATGTTTTCCCTTGAGGCCGGTACTAAAATCCCGTAGGCTTTTTAAGTGATTAGTATATATTTATACTTAGTAGTTTGCTCTTTATATGTTCTTTTAGGTCTATTGTATGTTTATGTCACGTTAGTAGCTTTTAGGATAGATTAGGTATTATGTACTTAACACTGTAGTACAGTGTATTGAGATTAGTAGAATGGGTGGAGTTTTTAATGATGTTTTGTCTCTGATTGGTGCAAGACTGTATTTAAACTGTTGAATTTGCCTCATTTGTTATCTGATGAAGCAGATGTTGGATTTACTGTGAAAGCGCTTATTCCTGTATATTGTATTAAATATATATATCAGATTTCTCTGCCTATTGTGTGTTCCTGATACTCTTATATAAGTTTTTATTGTTTAACCTTTATTCGTGAGAGTATCTGGACTTGGTGGCATTAGTTTGGTTATTACTGGTAACATATCTAAATATGATTGTAGATTATTTTTTATAAGACCCGTTGCTCCTACTACCATTGGAACTGTCTGGGTATCTTTCTTCCTCGTTGTTCTTGTTTCTGCCTGCAGATCCTGATATTTTATGACTTTGTGTCTCTCTGCACGCAACACACTAGTCACTGGGTGTGGCGATTTCAATGACCACTGCTACTTTTGTTTTCTTTTCATGGACCACTATATCTGGTTTTCGGGTCTATATTACTACAACGAACGCTTACATTTTCGAATCTGTAAAGGTTGACATTTACAGATTGAACATTTAAATGTTCGAAATAGTAAAAAAGTAAATAAAAAAATACGAAGAAAGGCTTTAAGCAGGGGGGCAAGCCTCCCTACACCCCCCACACCTCTGCTACTTAAATATACCAAATCTGAGATTGCACTTCAGTGAACTACAATGCAGAAATGGGAAATTTCCCATTCCATACACTGTAGCGCAATCTTGGAGTTGGTATACTAAAGTAGGGGGGAGTGGGGGGGTGCCAGGGGGCTTGCACCCCTGCTTAAACCCTTTCGTTTTTTTTTTTTTTTGAGTTGTGCATTTTTTTTTTTAATTTTTGTAAAAATTCGACCACTTAACTGTTCGATCTCTAAAGGTCGACCTTTAGAGATTCAAACATTTAAGCTGTCGTGCATCTAATATAAACCCCCGGTTTTCTAGCATCTATCTTTTGAACTGCTGACAATGGGTGATTCCAAGTGATATAAATTTCATCATTTTCTATGATGCTTTGTGGCTTATGTTTCCTATGTTTTTCAGCCACTTGAATACCATAATGTTTGCACAACTCCCAATGCAACAGTCTTGCCACATTATTATGCCTTTCACTATACAGTCCTTCTGTTATTAGTATATCACAACCAACAGCAAGGTGCGCAACTGTTTCCAATTCAGTTTCACAAAACTTATATTTGCCTCTTTCTCCATGTTCAATGGAATTTGTAAACCAGGGTGTACATAACCCACTTTCATATCTTGGTTTGAATTTGCCTCTCCTTAACCATTCCTGCGTTTGTTCCTGATCAACATGAGATTCTTCCATACGTTTTCTGCACTTTCAACTACATTTATGCATTTTCCAAATTTCTTGCCTTCTCATCTGGTCCTTCACCTTATATTCTTTCTTTTGTTTTTCAGCACATTCAGTTGCAACCTGATCTTTATCTACTTCTGGTCTGATTTCCATTCCTGTTTGACGCCGATATGCTTCTGCTAGATTAAGCAGAGAGGTTATCTTAGATTTATTCTCTTCATGTTTCAAAATTTTCACTACATTTTTGGGTCTTGTGAGGTCAGCAGATATGTGTGCAGTCCCATGATCTATACATGTAATCAATTTCAAGGAGGCACATCCCTCTTTCGGAACTTGGAATATATAATCCTGGCATACAATGATTTTTATAAAATAATTTGGTGAGCATGAAGCATCCTTCTTGTTCTCCTAATCTATCCAACACATTTTGGGGCCAGTCAAATACTCCACAACTGTTAAGACAGGAAGAGCAAATTAGTTTATAGCTTGGATTTTATTCCTAGATGCCAATACTGTTTTCAGGATTAATTTAAGTCTTCTAAAGTATTTCTAAGTTTTATTTGCATTTGTTCATGTTTTATTGTTGATCTTCCATCAATTCCCAAATATGTATGCACTCCCTCTTGCTCAAGTTAATTTACATCACATTCTTGTCCCAAACTGATGTTTTCCTGCTTTAAAGGTTGCTTTTGCACATTTATCAAGATCAAATGATATTCTTATATTATCTGAAAAGTTTTGACAACCTGCAATTGTGCTTTCAGTTCCTCATCCAATGAGCTATACAGTTTTAAATCATCGACAAAGAGAAGATTAGAAGTCTTTGCACTTAGTTGTTTTCTAGGAGCCAAATTATAGCCATGGCATAAGCTATTAAGTAAACAACTTAATGGGTTAAGGGCAAGGCAGAATAGCAAAAGTGACAGAGGGTCACCCTGGAATATCCCCCTTTGAATTTGTATCCCCTATCATGGCTTAATTGCAAAGTGGTCTGCCACTGTTTCATGGTCACTGTAATGCAGTCAATCAGTGTAGGGTGTATCTTATACATTTTAAGCACTCTTTTATCCATGAATGTGGGATACTATCACATGCTTTTTTTGTAGTCAATCCATGCTTTACTTACATTCTTCCCCTTTTTACAGTTCTCCACTATGACTTTACTTAACAAATGATCCTTTGTTCCTTTGACTTTCTTTTACTGCCCTTTTGTTCTACTGCCATAATTGAGTTTTCTTCTAAATGTCTATAAACTCTGTCAGCATCAATTCCCACGTGCAGTTTATACATAGTCAGAAAGCAAGTAATTGGTCTATAATTTTTAGGGTAGCTTGCAGGTACACTCAAGTAGGAGCATTGTTTTTCCTGTCATTAGCCAGGTTGGTGTCTGTTCGGGGTGCGCAAATAAATAGTTATTACTCATGGCTAAATCTTCGTGCAAAGATGTTAATACTTTTAGCCAAAAGTTAGGTACTTCATCTGGGCCTGGGGTTTTCCAATTAGAGGCTTTTCTTAACTTTGTTTCAGTCTGTCTGGCTGTTACTTCATCTCATTTCATATCTTGTACCTTTAAACTTCTTATTCTTTCTTTTACTTCTTCTATCCATTTAGCATATTTGCTATGTTCCAAATGATCTTCTCCAAAATATATCTATTTCTTCTTTTTTGGCAGTATTTCAATTAGTTTTACCTTGCTTCCCAGTTCTCTATAAAACCTTCTTGGATCATCAATAAATTGCTTATTTTGTACTTTTCCTTTATAGTTATCTTTGTACCTTCTACGTTTTTCCGCCTGTTCTGAAATTTTTAGTCACTTGCAATAGTGCAATAGATCCTGGTCTGTTCTAATATTGCGCATTGCTTTTATCACATTTATCTTTCTTTGAATTTTTGTTGATCTATTCCCTCTTCTATAGTCTTATAACAATGACACTTCTTGTCTTAATTGCTTTATATTTTTCTCTATTCGATATTTCCATGATAGTATTTGATTTCTCCCCTTCCTTTCCCTCACTATTCTATGTTCTTGTAATAGAACTTTATCAATTATTCATTCATCTGCATGGTAATATATCCTGTTTACTTCTGTTATATCGTATGGATCTCTATGGACAGTCGTAATTATTGTGTTCATTTATCAGACTTCAGACTGTTTGGGTTTTATTGACCTTCTGCAGTCTACTTCTTTCACTGATCTTAATATATCTATCTATGTCTATTAAATCAAGCAACTCTTCTCTTAGCTCATTTTCTTCCAAACTTAGGGCACAGCCATTGTTTTCCATTTCCTGCTGGCATTCAATACAAAGTTCTATAGCATCTTCATGTGGCACATTCTCTTCAATTTCATCCTGTGCCATCCATTGCTCTGTCATATGGGAACTCACTGGCCTATCACCCCTCAACATTAACTGCATCAGAGTTTCCACAGTTTCTTGTACTTTCCCTTGCTGTCTAGCTACAAGTGAACATTTATACTGGTTTCCTGTGGAAGGTTCCAAAATATCTTCATATGGCACCTGACCAATTGCTTCCTGTTCCACTGGTTTCCCCATAATTTGGATATCCACTGCTCTATCCTGTTGTGGTGCTTTCTGAATTATATTTTCTACACTGAATATTTCACTTCGTAGGTACTCCATAACCTCAATTTATATTGCTTTAACTTCTCCAGTACTTACGTCCTTTTCTACTTTTTCTCTTTGTGTTATTTTTTGTATAGTAAAGTTTTCCATTTCCAGATTCCTTTGCCTGTATTTCTCTTCATATATCTTTGGTGCTGCTCTTTTTGTATTGCTTAGTTTTGCTTTCTCCTTTGCATAAATATTACACCATATTAAATCTCTTTCTTTCCCATGTCCATATTTCTTCTTCAGATGTCTCCTGATCTTCCTGCTTCTCCTTATTTTGGGGACTCACTCCATCATGCTGTGATGTAACCTGTGTTACACCCTCTACACCAAATCCTTCACTTCACAAGCACTTCACAACTGCAACTTCTATTTTTTTAACGTCTACTAATTTTATTTTCTACATTCCATCTTTGTGATATTATTTTTTATTGTAAAATGTTCCATATCTGGATGGTTTTGTCTGTATTTCTCTTCGAATATCTTTGGGCTGCCTTCTTTATATTAATTAATTTGGCCTTCTCCTTTGCATAAATATTGCACCATATCAAATCCCTCTTTTTTTCCCCATGTCCATATTTCTTTTTTATATTTTCCAAATATCTCTAGGTTTTGTTTATATTTTCACACTTCCTTGGATGCTTGTTCCAAACAGATCAAAGTTTCTTGATCGATGTACTGTTTTTCACAAATATGTTGTATTATTGACCCAAATTTTCATTTGAAGCTTCTGACAATTTTTCCTGTGGAAGTATTTTTCTTTCCTCTAATTTCGCTCAATCATTTTGAATATCTCGTGTCTGGAAATTCTGCACTTTCTGCATAATAGTAACAATACATAACTTCTTTCTTATCCTCAATAGTCCACTTTATTGTCTTTATGGCTCTTTTTGGCCTATCAGTTTTTGTGATTTTTGAGGACTACTACTTCCTTCTACAACAGGGGGGCCATCTTCTCTCCCTGGGCCTGGCCTGGCCCCATTGTAGAATGTTTCCATATCTTGAAGATGCTACACTATCATCTTTTCCAGTCCTGGCACCAGTGTGCCTACCAAAATTGGGCACTTTTTTATCCTGGACCTTGTGCACCCAGCTCTTTTTTAATTTTTAACCTACTTCTGTCCATGATATATGCTATATAAATACAGTCTATATATCAGTGTCGTCTTGGTGAGATGTTTTGAAAAACAGGGTCCAGCGAGGTACTCACCAAGACTTGAGGATAAATTCAATTTCAGCAATAATACTCTCCTTTACTTGCTGACTTATCTCTCCATTCAGATACTCTCAGTGTTAGTGACTTACTTCGGTATAAGTCTTACCTATAAACAGGCTTACTTGAGGGACCAGATTCCAAAATACCTGCTCTCAGTGGAAGTGGTCACTTACATTGAGAGCTAGTGTTTTGGAATTAGGGCCAAAATGTACGTACCATGGCGTGCGCACACACACACACACACACACACACACACACACACACACACACACGTATGTACGTATCACAACAGAGATCGATAGATATTCCAACAATTAATGCAGGGATCTAGACATGACTCTAGCTTCTACTAATAAACCTGTATCGTTTTACACTGAACAGCTGTTAAGAATAATTGAAGTATTTCCTAGGATACCAACAACGAAAGTTCAAGGAACTCAACACTAGAAGAAAGGCAGCACCAAAAACTGTTCCCAGAACAAACCACGATCCACGAATATGTCACAAAGAACTTCTTTTATTGAAATACAAAACGAAGGTTGAGCGCTTTCATCTACCCAATGTAGATTTCATCAGAACACTGAATATATAAAACCTTGTCTCTTAAATAATAAAGTTTTTTGTGTGGGTCTGTGTGTACATCCATGGATGCACTTGTATGTGCATCTGTGTGTGTGCATGCACATGTGTGTGTGTGTGTGTGTGTGTGTGTGTGTGTGTGTGCGCGCACGCGATGGCAGGTGTGGTAGTGGTGTAAGAGAAATTCAGATAATAATACACCTTTTCTGTGCAGAGCTGGCCTTAGATACACTTGTGCCCCAGGTGAAAAGACAACATGCCCCACTCCATTACTGCCAACCCCATCCAGGCATACTCTCACCATCCAGATTACTATTTTTTTTTCTTCCTTTTTAAACAGTTTGTCTTACTCTTCAGTTTTTTTTTCACCTGCAGTTGCTCATTAATTCTTCATGTTCTCTGTAGATAAAACTGCACTCTGATAACTTTAAACAACTGCATTAAGCCAGGGATCTTGGGGGGGGGGGGGAGTCACAAGGCATAACCTAACTGACCAAGACTACACTGTGATAACTAAATTAATCTGGGGTTCTGGCAGCTGCTAAGCACTCAGAAACCATAGGGTTATAGATGTTCTAAGGTGCGTTTTATAGCTTTTTTCCATCCTTTTGATCCAATGATTGCCTGATCGACAATCATGCTTACAGAAAAGAAATTCAGTCTTACCTCTTTATTTCAAAGAAAAAATAAGTTGTAGCCAAGTTTTAATTCTCAGAGCTGACCAAACACCAGTTTACACAATAAACTGAGAAGACAAATGCTTGTGAGGATATATAAATCACATCTGGAAATAGTACTCGTCCTCTCCCACCACTTCAAAACAGGTAGTCAGTTTCTGTATATTGCTCTCTGGTCTTAAACTGTAATGAAAATTCAGATGCAAAAACCTACAATCACATATTTCATTCCACTGCTGTCACATGAATATACAGTATATGCCTTTTCACCCTCTACTTCAAAAAGATAGCCACCTTCTGTGTACTTTTCTGATGCCAGACTGTGAAAAATTAAAAAAAATAAAGCCTAACATATCTGCTGTCAGACATATATACACAACATGCTTCTTTAATATCACCCAAAAGATAGCCACCACTATATACATCAAATGCTTGTGAAAAAATTAGAAGTTATGTACTTACCATAACGTTCCATCTGAGTACGTGGATTCATTTGTCTGCAACCTGTGGGTTATGGATCCGATATCGGATCCAAACCGGCATGGTTTATCCAGCTATAGATCCGAGCTCTTAGCTCCTCCCCTCACCCATAATGCCCTGCTCTCCCTACATGACCTCAGATCAAGTTTGCCCTGAATCAAAATACCCTGGAAAGGGTAACACCTAATATGCAGGAAACTGACAAGGCCAGGGGGATAGGAGGGCGGGATGGTTGCAGACAAATGAATCCACCTACTCAGATGGAGCGTTATGGTAAGTACATAACTTCTAAATCTGAAGTAGGAGATTCATTTGTCTGCAACCTGTGGGACAGAGTCCCCAGCTACCTGAATCTTGGGCGTCATGGAAGGATATTCCGGAGCACCGGAGCCAAAGGATGCTCTACCTCTAGATGTGATATCCAGCTTGTAATGAGAAATAAAGGTATGGGATGAAGCCCAAGTGGCTGCTGAACAAATGTCATCCAGAGGAATCCTAGCCTTAAAGGCCGCTGAGGTAGAAACTGACCGAGTTGAATGGGCATGGACTCCCTCCGGTGCGGGCCTCCCAGAGGCTTAATAAGCTAGAAGAATACACTGCGAAATCCAGCGTGACAAGGAGACTTTGGAAATTGGCTTACCCAGATTGAATTTGGCAAAGGAAATGAATAACTGGTCGGATTGCCTATGACCAGCTGTCCTGTTAAGATAAAAACGAAGCTGCCTGTGAACATCCAAAGAATGCAGCTTGTATTCACCCTTGTTCTGATATTTAGGAAAGAAAACAGGGAGGTTAATGGACTGATTAATGTTTGCTTCTGAAGCTACCTTAGGAAGAAAGGAGGGATTGGTCCTGAGGTATACGCGGTCCGGATGGAAGACCAAGTAAGGAGGCTTTGAAGATAAGGCTTGAAGTTCCGAAACTCTTTTGGCCGAAGTAATGGCTACTAAGAAAGCAGTCTTGAGGGATAAAAATTTAAGATCTACTGTGGCCGCAGGTTCGAATGGGGGAGCGGTCAAGGCCTGAAGAACCAAAGACAGATCCCAAGGAGGAACCGCTTGCTTGACAGGGGGCCTAAGGAGAAAGGTGCCTTTAAGGAAGATTTTACACAATTTGGCAGACATAAGTGGTCCAGAGTCATGACCAACATGATAGTGAGAAATGGCCGCAAGCTGCACTTTGACCGTGGAACTACTGGCGCCATCATTAAAGAGAGTGGTTAGGAAGTCTAGCACCAGAGGAAGGGGAACCGTGAAGGGATCTAGACCTTGCCACTCCGCCCAAATGGAGAATCGTTTCCATTTACTGCGGTAAACTTTCCTGGTAGATGGTTTATGAGCCGCTACCAAGATGGCCTTAATGGGAGACGAGATACCGGGAGTCCTAATTAGGAGTGGAACTGGAGCAGCCAAGCAGTTATCTTCAGGTTGTCCAGATTCGGAGGTGATAGGTTCGATGGATGCGATATCAGATCCGGAATGGGATCTAGAATCCAAGGTGGATTCACCGAGTGAGACCTTAGGAAAGGGAACCAGATCTGTCGAGGCCAGAATGGGGCAATGAGGATCATTCTGCACCCCAACCGAGAGGCTTTCTGAAGAACTTGGAGCATCAGAGGCAAAGGGGGGTAAGCATAAAGAAGACCGGGAGGCCAAGCATGCACCAGAGCGTCTCTCGGGGAATCCCCTGGAGGAGGGATTACAGCGAAAAAACTGTCGCACTTGGTGTTTAAGGGAGACGCAAAAAGATCGCAACAAGGAGTTCCCCACCGTGCGAAAATACGTTTCGCTGCTTGAGCATTGAGAGACCACTCGTACGGGGAGAGAATGGGGCAACTGAGCTTGTCCGCCAGGATGTTGGACCGACCCGGAATATGCATTGCGATGAGAAAGCGGTTGGTGGAGATCGCCCATTCCCACACTCTCATGGCTTCTCGACATAAGGGATAAGACCTGGTTCCCCCCTGTTTGTTGATGTACCAGACCACTGACATGTTGTCTGACTGAATTGCAATTGTTCCCAGGGGAAGAAAGGCCTGAAGTGCTCGCAACGCCAAGAGCACTGCTCTCATCTCTAGAACATTGATATGCAGGGAGGTCTCTGAGTCGTTCCACGTGCCTTGGACCGTCCTGCCTGCAAAATGCCCCCCCCCACCCGAGGCGGGAGGCGTCCATGGTCACTGTGGCGAGAGGGGGAGAAGCACAAAAGGGGCGGCCTCCGTGGAGATCCTGTGAGTGGAGCCACCACAAGAGGGACCGCTTGCAAGCCTTGCTGATCGCAATGGGATGATGCAGAGGCAGAGCAAGGTAAGACCACTGAACATGAAGTGTCCACTGAAGGACCCGCATGTTGATCCTGGCGAGAGGAAGAAGAGATATTGCTGCCGCCATGGACCCTAGAGCCCTCAGGACCAATTCCACCGGAACAGAGCTGGAGTGGAGGATAGCCCGCACCTGGAGTCGCAAATTCTGAACTCTGTCGGCTGTGAGGAAGGCTCTTAACTCCCTCGTGTCTAGCCTGGCACCTATAAAATCTATCAACTGAGTAGGGGCCAGGTTGGATTTTGCTACATTTATCGTGATGCCCAAGCGGGGAGCTAGATGAAGAAAAGAGTCTCACGCCAATGATAGTAGATGCCTTGTTGGGGCGGTAAGGAGCCAGTCGTCCAGGTATGGGAAGACCTGCACCCCCTGAAGCCTCAGGTGGGCCGCAACCACTGCTAATACTTTGGTGAACACCCTGGGGGCTGTGGTGAGACCAAAGGGAAGGACCCTGAACTGGTAGTGACTGGCTCCCAGCTGGAAGCGAAGAAACCTCCTGGAACGTCTGTCCAGTAGTATGTGATAGTACGCATCCTTAAGGTCTATAGAGCACATCCAGTGATTCTCTCCCAGAAGGGGGAGGATGGATTGCAAGGTGACCATCCGGAACTTCTCCTTGGGAACTGCCAGGTTTAACAGGGACAGGTCTAAAATTGGTCTTAGGTCCCCCGTCTTCTTTGGCACTAAAAAGAACCTGGAGTAGAACCCTGATCCGATCTGGTCTGGGGGGACGGGCTGGATGGCTCTTTTCCCGAGCAGATGGCCAATTTCTGCCGAAGCAGCCTCCCACTGACCGGGTGGAACGTCGGGGAGGGATTTGAATTTTGGAATGTGATGAAAGGGGATCTTGTATCCTCTGGATATAATGCGGAGGACCCAGCGGTCTGATGTTATGGACTCCCATGCTGCTAGGTGCTCTGAAAAACGTCCCCCGACTGCCTCCAGAGTGGAGCAGTCGGGCAACCCTTCAGGGCTGCTGCGCGGGCCATTCAGAGAAAGGTTCTCTGGACCCGAAGTTCCTGGAAGCCCCTCTGCCCCTGGGGCGGCGTCCTCCCTGTCCTCCTCTGCCACGGAAGGACTGGTTGTCCGGAGCGGGTTGGGATTGCTGCGACTTCCGGAACCACATCTTCTTCTGGCCCTTTTGGTTCCTAGAGTAGGACCTCTGGGGCACAGAGAAGCGGATTCCGACGGCAGACAGCGTCTTCCCGTCCTTTTCGCTCTGGGTCAAGGTGTCGCGAACCGTCTTGCCAAAAAGGGCAGAACCATCGAAGGGGGCATTCGCGAAGGACGCCTTGAAGGGCTCCATGAAATCGCAATGGCGGAGCCAGGCCTGGCTAG
Source organism: Protopterus annectens (assembly GCF_019279795.1). Lineage (NCBI taxonomy): Eukaryota > Metazoa > Chordata > Ceratodontiformes > Protopteridae > Protopterus > Protopterus annectens. Next base: position 685,700,529 of record NC_056734.1, on the reverse strand, counting down.
GCCTACTCCTGCAGCTCTAGCGGCTCCCCCAGTAGCATGGAACAGCAACCGCATAGAGGTATTCGTCACGGATCGAAGAGTGGCCATACGGGTGGAGTGCAAAAGTTTGTCCTCCTCTGACATGAACTCAGGGGGGATGCAGCGTATTCCTTAATAAGATCGCGCTGCATCCTGATCACATGTGCCAAGTAGTTGAGCGCCCTCACTGAGAAGGTCGCAGAACTAAACATTCGCTTCCCCAAGCGTTCCATCATCCGAGACTCCTTGCTCGGAGGGTGGAGTGAGGGTCTCTCCTGAGCAAGTTCCCTCCTGGTGGCTGCTGCCGTCAACATGGCATCTACAGGGGGCCCCTTACTCCAGTGGGCACGGTCTGCAGGGGGGCTAAGGATTCGGTCTGGCCTTTTGGGGATTGTCTCCACGGTGTCCGGTTCCTTCCACGCCCCGGTGGTAATGAGGTCCACCAGGGGGTCGGCAGGAGGGGACACCCAAGAGGTAGACGGGCCCGCTTCGAATGCCTCCAAGAACACGGACTCGTCCGAGGAAGACTTCGGGGCAGACCACCCCCCCCCTTATGCGAAGCATTTCCATGATGTCTCCAAAGGAGACATCCTCAGGGGGTGATCTTGGGGAGCCTTCCCCTTCCTCCAAATCCGTGTCTTCAGTTAAAGACTCGGGGGAGTCTATGTGCCTCCTTTTACACGTATGCTTGCGAGGGGCTTCCTCGGAGGGGCTGTCCGAGGAGCCCTCGCAAGCAGTGTCTTGTTCCAAAGGAAAAGCTTGGGGCACTGAAGCGGGCTGTCCCAGTGGCCGGATGGTGGAAGCCTGACCCAGTGCAGATGGAGCGCGGGACGGAGCCGAAGCAAGTGCCGGGGGTCCGGAAGCCCTCAACAGAGCCCTCTCCACTACATCGAAAGCCGAGGGGGAGCCAGCCCCGACCAAAGGATCTGAAAGTCGGCTCCCACTCGGATCCGAAGAGTGGATCGGAGCCGGCCCCGAGACACTCGGATCCGAGGGACCAGTGCGCTCCGACACAGACGGCGCCGAAGGCACACTGAGTCCCCCGGATCCGAAGCTCGGAGCCAGGCTCCGCGAGGTCAGATCCAAAACACTCGACGGCAGGGTCGGATCCGAAGTACCTAGTACTATCGGCGCCAACCCACCCCCGGCTCCGAAGCTGCCCGGCTCCGAACGCTCCGAACCCAGGTAGCGGGTCGGAGAAGGAGCTATAGGCTTGAAAAATGGGGTCGAGCTCCCCCCCAGAGGGGGGGGAGGCAGGAGCACTCCCATCTGCATCTGGGCCTGGATGAACCTTCTCATCATCCGGTCCAGATCGGCGTCAGAAAGGCTATACGTGGATCTCGAAGAGGCTACCGAGGTAGGCCTTGAGTGCCTCCTCGATAGCCTCGATGGAGATCGGGTCTCTTCCTCCTCAGGCCCCGGTGAAAAGCAGACCGGAAACCGGAGCCGAGGGGGGGGGGAGAGCCAGTAGCCAAGGAGGCCGGAGGACAAGCTGGCTTAGTTGGCGGGGCCGAAATGGAGGTCTCGGCCCGCCGCTTGTGGTGCCTCTCTCTCCGGTCCTTTTTTCTTGCCTCTCTCTCCTCCAACCCAGCAGCGGGAGGTTGAGTCCCAGGTGGAGAAGGGGGAGCAGGCGAGGAGGGAACCGAGGCCACGGTACCCACCACAGGAGCGGGAGCCGAAGCCAAGTCCGGGGGGAGAAGTCCCGCCAGGACCAGCTTCGACCTCCGCTCCTTCAATGCCCTGGGGTTGAACCCTGCACAAATGGAACATCCAGAAGTGAGGTGTTCAACCCCAAGGCGTCGAACGCACCGAATGTGGCCATCAGCAGGGGATAGTTTATGGCCACACTCGGAGCACTTGGAGAATATTGCCTTAGGGGCTTCTGACATAATAAAGTCTTTTTTTTTTTTTACAAAGAAAAACAAAAGACAGAGACTAGTACTAAACTAGTACACACACAAGGCCCCACACAATACACTCACAAAGAAACTCCGACCAGCGAGGGGAGGGTATAAACTAAAAGATTTTAAATTATAAAGGGGAACCTAACACAATCACTCAAATATCACAACAAATACTCAAATTAAAGCTTTCTTTAAGTACAAAAAATCACTTAGCTGAAGAGCTCAGAATCCAAGACCTGGTTACCAGCGCGGCAAACTAGATCTGAGGTCATGTAGGGAGAGCAGGGCATTATGGGTGAGGGGAGGAGCAAAGAGCTCAGATCCATAGCTGGATAAACCATGCCGGTTCGGATCCGATATCAGATCCATAACCCACAGGTTGCAGACAAATGAATCTCCTACTTCAGATTGGTTGTTTCCCAACTTGTTACTTCTAGACAGTACAGTGCTCTTATGCAAGATATAGTGACCCTGTTTTCACCCCACTGAAGGTTGTGAAGAAAGTTATAAAAGTACTGACCACACTATCCCTAGCATAACATAATATACAGTGCCCTCTGGGGACTTAAATGAATGTTAGATAAACAATGACACTGCATCCAGCCCACCACACAAGTACAGTGACCTTCTTTGTACACCTAAGAGCGGGGCTAGTTTTAGTCAAGGTGGGGTTCAGGGCAGAGTTGACTGCTAAGAATATGTTAAAATCAACTTACACAGTCTGGCTGTGTGTGGATCACCAGCTCCTAGAAGCCAGACGGTCTGGTATTCTGTGATGCACTTTATCCCTTATTTCTCTTGTGAAAGATGACTCCTAAGCTGAGCAAGTAGCAAGAGAATAATTTACTTTCTTCCAGATAACCCGCACCAATCAGCTATAGCCACTTCAGTGTATATTTCAGATGTCTGATTGTGATAAAAGAAGATGGCCATGCAATGTATTCCACTCTTATTCCAAACAGCTGCTACACATTAAAGTATTGCAGGTTGAATCAAATTAGCCCTGCAAAACCAAAATAATATGCAAGTAGCAGCAGGCAGCTAGTCACTTTCCACCATGGATCACCACAGCAATTATACTAATTCCATCTGTGCTTATTAGGTGCCCAATTAAGCAGTTCATTTTACTTCTCTCAGAAGCACACAAGTTATGGAAAGCCAGATAGTGTTTAAAATGAGGAAATAACAATAGGGTAAGTTGCTTTCATCCAGTCAACCTCAACCCCCACTCAGCAGTTACAGCCACTATGTCTGATGGATATGTAATATTCTTTCATCTCCATACAAATCGCTTCTCAAGTTGCCAGAAGTTGAAGTATTCCAAGTTGCTCCACACAAAGCCAGAAATATTACAAAATATCTGACTGATGACTATCAGTATCACTTTAAAAATAATAACTCTTATGTCACTCCTGTCTTCAGTCTCAACACTTTGTTTATCTTATCTCAGCTATCCAGAATTTTGCGGAATATCCCATATTTTTTACCTCAATCCCTAATAAAATGTTTGAATCTTCTGGTAAAATGCTGACTATTATAGTCTCTCGGCAAAGTTAAGCATTAAAGATTCATGCTTTGTGCATAGTGCCTGTTAAAAAGAACTCCTTTGCAATCTAGTCTGTGATCATCAAATTTAATGTGATGTGACCTGAATGTCAAGTCAAATAGAACTGCAGAACAGCACCCCCACACACACAAGTGTCCGATGTACCTTGGGCATATTATCTTTTACCAGGGGCTCTTTCTTTCTTTTTTTATAGCAAAAAAACAATGCATTTCATTGGTCCAAAAAAAAAAAATAAATAAATATGAAAAGTTTGCCCTTTAAAGCATAGAGCAGCTGCCTGTCCCCTTTGTGAGTTGGGCCAACATAGTGTGGTACACTGATCTGTTCTAATGTATGTGCGTTTTAGCTACATGTCAGTCTATGCATACTACAGTTAAAACTTTGCAGCATGAACAAAAAAAGTTGCTTAGAAGGAGTGGCAGTGACAGGGTGATACGCAGACCGGAAGTGCCTAGGGGACCCCAAAAAGCTAACACCTGCCCTGCATAACACAAGCTGAAAGCTAACATTCAGTGTAGAAAGGGAAGATGATGAAGCAAGTGGTTATGTCAAGAAATAAGCAAAGTATGGGATTTTGAACACAAAGCCTTAAGGAGAATAACAACAATTATACAAATATTATATTCATAAATTAGGAGAAAAGTATACTAAGAACTAAGCCAACACAGGAGTAGAGAAAGGGTATTCTACCAATAGGGATGACTGCAATTAGGGACACAGATAACAGACAAGAGAGGGCTGGAATTTACTGGAGGAGGATGGCAAAGGAACCAATAAATTGGAAACACAGAAAGGGAATGTAATAGAATGGGAAGAGGTTAAAAGAAGACATTTGAACTGCAGGCCAGTGATTGCCTTCCCTTATCATTGATTGAAATCAGTGTGGAGACAAAGAGAAAGAGATATCGGAATCCTAACTGAAAGACATGCACTGGTTGAGTTTTTAATTTAATCTAGAACAGAAGCTGCTCTTAAAAAAAGGGATAATTAGTAGGGCATATAAAATACTGCACAATAACTACAGGAATCAATCAGAAGAGGTCAGAAAAGAGAGATCAGATATGCAATTCATAAAGAAATATTGGGATGATGAATGTATTTCTTTGAAATATGCAACAACATATAGAGGTTTTAGGATTTTTACCTGGAGGTGTTTGTATAGATACTTTTAAACCCCCAGCAGACTCCAAAGAATTGTGACTCAGGTAAGTGGCAAATGCTGGAGGTGTGATGGTGAAGAAAGAAGTATCTGGGAACATACGTTTTGGGAATATAATGGTTGGCAGACTTTAAAAATGCCCTACAGACTACTATTTAAGGAATACTGAGTGAGCAAATGAGTGTAACAAATGAAATTACTTTTTTGAGCTAGGATACAGGATTTGAATTGCCTAGACATAGTAAGGCCTTGATAAGTTTAATTCTGGTGACTGCCAAAAAAGCAATTGCCACAAAATGGAAATCAAAATCTAAACCAGCTACACCTAAAGTAGTGAACACTGTAACAGAGATCAAAGAACAGGAAATGGTATCTTTAGAAAAGGGTATGAGTAAATTACATAGTAACAAATGGAAATTGTGGCAACAACACATGCAGATACATGCAGAAAAACATTTTGGAGGTTTAAAAGAAGGCATGAATTGAATAATGTATGTAATGTTACTTAAATGATATCATATTTAACAACAGATATTAATTCTAATGTTTGTAAATGTGAACTTGTTAATATGGCTCGATAACTTTTATGTTCAGTCCACCTATGTCACAAGTGATAATTCAATGAAGGTATTTAAAAAAATAAAACTATTCGAGGCAGGGTCAATGCACATTCTACTGCAGCTTTGGCTTCATCTATGCCTTTTGAAAGGGATGGACTCGAAGTATTCTAAGAGCAGCAGCTTGGTCCTCTGTTCATACTTGTACAAAGTACTACAAGTTAGAATCTTTCTCTAGGTTTAAGTTAGGCTTTGATAGGACCATTCTCCATCCACCTCCCAGTTGTTCTAAGCTATAGTAATCTACAGATATAGTTTAGACTACTGTAGCAGAGATCAATATGAAGAACATAATACAGCTGTGTAAGTAAATTTACCATAACATTAGGTGTTCTAATGATCGCTGCTGCAGTATCCACTCCCTCCCTCCGTGTTCTAATGATCAGTGCGGCTTGGAGTTTTTTTTTTTTTTTTTTTCAGTGTGTGGACATTTCATTTTTTGTTGCTCCTAACAATCTCTCAGGGCCCAGCCCTCTCTCTCAGAAGACGTGACAGCTCTGAAGGGCTTGACGCCCAAACCTGCCTTTTATGTTAGCTTAGCTCAAACAGACTAATTGTCTGAGAGCATGAAAGGTGTAATGAGGCTTTGGAAGTGAGCTGGCTGTTGTATAGCTTAGGTTACTGCAGCAGTGGTTATTCATATATTTGCTGTTATGGTAAGTTTACTTACACAAATGTACATTCCCCACACTCCCAGAATGCCTAAACCAGCATAAGCCACTCACTGTCATCCTCCCCTATCCAGCTTTTCCAATGTCTATGTTACTATCTGATCTCAGCTTATCAGACTATACTCAGGGCTTTATCCTCCTCTATGACACACAGCCCTGACACCGGTTATTTCCTTTCCCCTCCATCCTGTGCACCTTCCAGGCAGCTTTTATCTGGACTCATTCCAGCAGTCTAATGTCTGTTAACTTGTACAGCCAGTAGACCTGCACAAAGTACTCAGAATATGGCCTGACTAAGGCCCAGAACAGTAGGAGCATTACCTTTTTGTATCTAAATTCTACTGTTGTGAGGATACAGGTGCCTGCTGAATTTCTAAGGACCATAACTGCAATCTGTACACACCAGAAATTAAAATACAAACATGGGGGAATACATACTAAATCAGAGACTGCAGTAACACACAGTATTCCCTTTACTCTGAAGTACAGTGATCTTGCAGAATTTTTAACAAGCAGGGGTGTAGGAGTACAAGGGATAAGGCCACCCTACAAAAACACTTTAAAGGTATAATAGCCTGTTTCTGAATTTTTTTTTTTGTCTGACTTGCATTTACTGTCCAAAGATTTAGGACTTGCAAGCATGGATCTTACAGAACTGAAAAGGAACCCTTGGTACAGAGCAGCACTCTGCTTGCTGCTGCCAATGACTTCTCATCCTTTTCTTGGAGGACTGATCCAAATGTAACTCTTTACTCCCAGATCCTTTTCATACTTTACTATCACCAGTTCCTTAGATCCATGCTCCAGCTGATAGTTCACAGCAGTGCTATTACAGCCCAAGTACAGTCTTTTACACTAGTCTGCAATGAATTTCAACGGCTACTTCTGGCCATTTGGTCAAACTTCTCACGTCCTGTCTTAAGACTCTTCCATTCATCCTTAACTGGTGCACCTATCCTTGTGTCATCAGCAAAGCGAATGATACTGGTGTCTCTATCACCACTAAATAAATCTGAAACATAGAAATGACTACTCGAAACCAGAACAGATACTTGTACAACTCCACTGCTCACTTTCATTATTCCTGACAATGACCTTCCATTCAACCATGCAGCTCTGAAGTTCCCAGGTGTTGGACCCACCACCAAATCCCTCAAGTTTTACTTTCAGCAACTTGAATGGGGCCATATCAAAATCTATCAATTTCAACTTACAATCTGATTGTAGCAAGGTACACAAAAACACAGACATACAAAAATACCTGACAAAACACCATGTGAAATAAAAAAAAAAAAAAAAAAAAAAGAATGATAGGATCTGAGTTTTATGTCCTTTCAGATTATTAGAAAAAAAGACGGTTTTAAAATAACACAAAGGCCAGGATTCATAGGCTGATGTGCTGCAGGGCAACTTGGAAAGCACAAAGCAGGTCAAGCAGCCCTGCTCTCATACTAAACAATTCATAGCCATGTCTGGTTTCAGAGGGGCAATATCTTACTAAGTTGAAATCTACATAATTATTAATCTCAGATCTGTGCAGATCTGCACTGCATACATAGGCGTTTTACCACTGCTTCACAGTACAGGTTCTACAGACCACATACAGAGAGAGCCTCTCTACTAAAACTAACACACACACACATGCTCATTTGTGCCCTCCCCCCACACACACAAAGCTGAATAAACATCTCACACATTAACCACTGGCAAATACTAAGGAGTCATTTTATAGCTAGTTTTACAGCTGCCATAGTGGATTGAGCAAGCCAGCAATTAACAGCTACTTGTCAAGCTAGCTGTAAAACTACAGTAGCCCTCTTCAGCCCTCTCCAAAGCTTGGTCCATTTCCTTCCCTGTCCTCCCTAGCATAGTGTGTTATGTGGCAGAAGAAATCATCCCTGGTGGTCAGTTGGCCTGCAATCCTCCTCCAAACCCTGGATTCTTCTTTGGCACACAACTATATACCTGCAGAAAGTGCAGTTGTGTAAAATCTTACCATATGTCCTCCTCTTCACTGTTGCAGTATTCATTACTTTAGGGATCCCCTGCCAAGAGCAGCCCGACATCCAGCCAGTATACCAAAGCCTTAGGTTGCTTTAAAGTGTGCCATATGTCACACATATGCTCTTCACGTAATATAGGACATAAAGGTGATATCAGGACATACCATCCTCAGAACTCCAGTATTAATGCCAGTTCAAGGAAAAAAACAAGTAACCAGTACATCTAGAAGACCAATGGACCACGGGGAGGCAGGAGGGAGTGAATACTCCAACAGTGAAGAGAAGGGCATCTACTTTTATGGTAAGATTTTACACAACTGTACTATGTCCTTCCATTTCACTGCTGCAGTATTCATTACATTAGAGAGAGTGCCAAAGCTCTGGAATAATCTTGGGAGGAGGAAGGACCAGCATAGCCCTTCAGGAAGCCATGAAGGATAGCCCTAGCTAAACCAGCTCTAGCTCTGGAGATTTCATCCTACTTGTAGTGCTTGGTAAATGTAAACACAAAAGTGCAGGTAGCTGCCTCAAGAATAGAGTTAGTATCCTTAACAGAATAAGGAAGGTTCTTACCTTGAAAGGAATAAGAAAAAGAAACAGCTTTTGAGATCCAAGAAGAAATAGTTTGCTTGGAAACAGCTAATCCTAAGGACCTAGGATGAAAGGAAACAAAGAGCTGATCAGATTTCCTAATAGTCTTAGTCTTATCCAAATGAAATCCGAGTTGTGTATGCACAGCCAATGTGTGCAGCACCTTCTCACTGGCAGACTGCACAGAAAGAAAAGAAGTGGGCAAAAAAACAGACTGATTAAGGGACAACTCACTCACCACCTCGGGCATAAAAGAAGGATTAGTGCGCAAGGACACCCTGTCCTTATGAAACACCAAAAAAGGAAGATAAGGCATAAGGGCTCAAAGCTCAGACATCCATCTGGCAGAAATAAGGGCTACTGTCTTTCCAAGAGCAATACTGAAAGGAAACTGAAGCTGCAGGCTCAAAAGGAGCATGAGTCAATTTTTCCAAAATAAAATTAAGATCACGGGGGGGGGGGGGGGGCAGGCTTCCTGAGGGGCCTAATATGAAGGATGCCTTTAAGGAAATGTTTCACTTCAAATCGAGGAAATAAAGGCAGACAAGCAGAGACAGCTGATAAGTGGGCCTTAACAGAAGAATAAGCCAACCCAGCATTGAGAAATTCACACAGATGAGAGAACCAAAGGAACATCGCCCAAAAAGTGGATCCAGGTTATGAGAATGACAACAAACAGAAACCTCTTCCATTTGAATAAGCATGATTTCCCAGTATTGGGTTTCCTGGCCTCCTGCAGAGCCCTAAGCATGTTCCTTGAAAAAAGGTGTCTATTTGTAATCAAAATCTTATCACAACACAGTGTCAGTTGAAGAGATGACAAGTGGAGATGGCTGAGAGATCCCTTGTCCTGTGTGAGTAGAGACTACCTTGTGATGATTGTCCTTGGTTAAATACCAAACAAGAGGGAACCAATGCTGTCTTGTTCAAAAGGAGGTCACCGACATGATTTTGTGAGCATCCTGTTGAATACTGAACAGCAATTTTGGAATGGGGGGGAGACGCATAAAGCAATATCTCCTTCCAAGGAAAAGAATGGGCGTCCACCTTCTAAACCAGAGGATCTGGGACTCTGGCACAAAACAGAGGAAGTTTTCTGCTCAGAGGGGAGGCAAAAAGATCCATTCGAGGAGTACCCCACTGGTGGACAGTGTGCAGAAACACATCCTGTAAGCATCTATCCATTCATGGGATTGAGTTAAGGACCTGCTCAGAGTGCCTGCCACAATGTTTTGACCTGAGGGAATTTAAACTGCCTGAAGTGTCACTTGATACTGGATAGCACAGTCCCACACTAGGACTGCCAACCGGCAAAGAAGATAAGATATTGCCCCCCTCCCCCATTTGTTTACATACCACATCACTGTGGTATTAGCTGTAAATACCTTTTGAGGTCCTGGGGAGAAAACATGATGAAAAGCCTGAAGCGCCAGCACAAGAGCACTCATCTCTTTGGCACTGATGTGCCCTTTCTGTTGAAGAGACGACCACACCCCCTGCACATTTAAAGAGCCAAAAACTGCTCCCCATCCCAAGTCAGAAGCATCTGTGAAAAGCTCCTGAGAGGGAAGAGGGGATGAAAAGGGAGCCCTGGATTTAAAGACAATTACTGGATCCACCAGTGAAGTTCCTTCTTGAGACAATGTAGAACTGGAACTACAAATTCTAGGGATGTGCATGTTGAAGCCAAACTGACTTCAGAAACCATTGACAATTTCTCATGTAGAGTTTGGCCAGAGAAAGCATAGGGCTGGTGGATGCCATGAATCCTATAGCTCTCAGAAATTCCCTGGCTGTTACAGAGGAAGACGAATTTGAAAGAAGGAAATGAGTGTTAGAATTTGGGAGGAGGCAGGGATGCCAGCATAGGCACAGTCTGCATCCTGCACCCCAGAAAAACATGTCTTGAGAAGAAGCCAGAAAAGACTTTTTGAAGTTTTTTGTGAACCCCCAAGTTTTGCATAACAGCATGGAAAAATGAAGATTTTACAACAAGATCTCTGGAGAGGATGCCTGAAATAGAAGGTAGTCCAAGAAAGAAAAAAATACTTGGATCCCCTGAATCCTGCAAAAAGCAATCACAGGAGCGAGGTATTTGATAAATACCCTTGGGGTAGTAGAAATGCCAAAGGGCAAAGCAGAGAAATGAAAATGTCAGAAGCAACAGAGAAACATAACAACTTCCTGAAAAAGGGGGATGAAGAGGAATATGGAGATAAGCATCCTTGAGATCCATAGACACCATATAAGCCTGAGGAAGCAGAAGAGGAAACAAAGTCGGAAAGAATAATATTTGAAAGGAGGGAACCTTCAGAAAAGTGTTTAGATGAGAGCGGTCTATAATTGGTCTCCAAGTACCCTCTTTCCTGGGCACTAGAAACATCATGTAAATAAACCTTTGAGACACAGGCACCTCTTGAATAGTACCCTGAGTCAAAAGGTCCCAAAGCACCTCTAAAAAGAATTAGAAGTTATGTACTCACCATAACGTTCCATCTGAGTAGGTGTATTCATTTGTCTGCAACCTGTGGGTTATGGATCCGATATCGGATCCGAACCAGCATGGTTTACCAGCTATGGATCCAAGCTCTCAGCTCCCCCCCTCACCCATAATGCCCTGCTCTACCCTCATGACCTCAGATCGAGTTTGCCAACAGCAAGAACACCCTGAAAAGGGTAACACATAATATGCAGGAAACTGAAAGGCCAGGGGGATAGGAGGGCGGGATGGTTGCAGACAAATGAATACACCTACTCAGATGGAACGTTATGGTGAGTACATAACTTCTAAATCTGAAGTAGGAGATTCATTTGTCTGCAACCTGTGGGACAGAGTCCCCAGCTACCTGAATCTTGGGCGGCCATCATGGAAGGATATTCCGGAGCACCGCGGAGCCAAATGATGCTCTACCCCTAGATGCAAGATCCAACCTATAGTGGGAAATAAAAGTATGAGATGAAGCCCACGTGGCTGCTGCATAAATATCATCTAGAGGAATCCTAGCCTTAAAGGCTGCCGAGGTAGATACTGACCGGGTTGAATGGGCGTGTACACCCTCCGGTGCGGGCCTTCCTGAAGCTTGATAAGCCAATAAGATACACTGTGAAATCCAGGGAGACAGAGAAACTTTAGAAATTGGCTTGCCCAATTTAAATTTAGCAAAGGAAATAAACAACTGGTCGGATTGCCTATGACCAGCCGTTCTGTTTAGATAAAATCTAAGTTGCCTGTGAACATCTAAGGAGTGAAGCTTGTATTCACCTTTGTTCTCATATTTAGGAAAGAAAATAGGGAGGTTAATGGATTGATTAATGTTTGCTTCAGAAGCTACTTTAGGAAGAAAGGACGGGTTGGTCCTGAGGTAAACACGGTCCGGATGAAATACCAAGTAAGGAGGTTTAGCTGATAATGCTTGGAGCTCTGAAACTCTCTTGGCCGATGTAATGGCTACTAAAAAGGCTGTCTTGAAAGACAAGAATTTGAGATCCACCGTAGCCGCTGGTTCAAGGGCGGTCAAGGCCTGGAGAACTAAGGAGAGGTCCCAAGGAGGAACCGCTTGTTTCACAGGGGGCCTGAGAAGGAAAGTACCTTTAAGGAAAATTTTACACAACTTGGCTGACATAAATGGACTAGAGTCATGACCAATGTGATAATGAGAAATTGCCGCCAGTTGTATTTTGACTGTGGAACTGCTGGCACCATCGTTAAAAAGAGAGGTTAGAAAGTCAAGCACTAAAGGGAGTGGAACCGTGAAGGGATTCAGGCCTTGCCGCTCCGCCCACAAAGAAAACCGCTTCCACTTGCTGCGGTAGACTTTCCTAGTGGACGGTTTATGAGCTGCCACCAGGATAGCCTTAACAGGGGACGAAATACCGGGAGTCCTGATCAAGAGTGGAACTGGAGCAGCCAAGTGGTCAGCTTCAGGTTGTCCAGGTTCGGAGGAGATATGCAGGATGGGTGGGATATCAGATCTGGAATGGGATCTAGAATCCAAGGAGGATTCACCGAGTGAGACCTTAGAAAGGGGAACCAGATCTGTCGAGGCCAAAACGGAGCAATGAGAATCATTCTGCAACCCACCCGAGAGGCTTTCTGAAGAACTTGGGAGCATCAGAGGCAAGGGTGGATAAGCATACAGAAGACCGGGTGGCCAAGCATGCACCAGAGCGTCTCTTGGAGAACCTCCTGGAGGGGGTATCAGAGCGAAAAAACTGTCGCACTTGGTGTTTGAGGGAGAGGCAAAAAGATCGCATGAAGGAGTTCCCCACCGTGCGAATATGCGTTCCGCTACTTGAAAATTGAGAGACCACTCGTAAGGGGTCAGAATGGTGCGACTGAGCTTGTCCGCCAGGATGTTGGACCGACCCGGAATGTGCGTTGCTATTAGAAAGCGGTTGGTGGAGATTGCCCATTCCCAAACTCTCATGGCTTCTCGACAAAGGGTAAGACCTTGTTCCCCTTGCTTGTTGATGTACCAGACAACCGACATGTTGTCCGATTGAATCGCAATTGTTCCCAAGGGAAGAAAGTCCTGAAGTGCTAGCAACGCTAAGAGCACTGCTCTCATCTCTAGAACGTTGATATGCAGAAAGGTCTCTGAATCGTTCCACGTGCCTTGGACGGTCCGACCCACAAAATGCCCCCCCCCCACCCGAGACGGGAGGCGTTCATGGTCACCGTGGCGAGAGGGGGAGAAGCACAAAATGGGCGGCCTCCGTGGAGATCCGGGGAGTGAATCCACCACAGGAGGGACCGCTTGCAAGCCTTGCTGATCGCAATGGGGTGATGCATAGGAAGAGCAAGGTAAGACCATTGTACTAAGAGAGTCCACTGGAGGATGCGCATATTGAGCCTGGCAAGAGGAAGAAGTGCTATAGCAGACGCCATGGACCCTAGAGCCCTCAGGACCAACTCCGCCGGAACAGAACTTGAGTGGAGAATGGCCCGCACCTGGAGCTGCAGATTTTGAACTCTGTCCGCAGTGAGGAAGGCTTTTAAACTCCTTGTGTCTAACCTGGCCCCTATAAAATCCAAGAGCTGTGTGGGCGCCAGGTTGGATTTCTTCGTATTTATTGTAATGCCCAGAAAGGGAGCAAGATGGAGAAAGGAGTCTCGGCCAATAGTAGTAGATGCCTTGTTGGGGCGGTAAGAAGCCAGTCGTCCAGGTAGGGGAAGACCTGTACCCCCTGAAGCCTCAGGTGGGCCGCTACCACTGCTAATACTTTGGTGAACACCCTGGGGCTGTGGTGAGACCAAAGGGAAGGACCCGAACTGGTAGTGACTGGCTCCCAGCCGGAAGCGGAGGAACCTCCTGGAGCGCCTGTCCATCAGGATGTGGTAGTACGCATCTTTGAGGTCTATAGAGCACATCCAGTGATTTTCTCCCAGAAGGGGAGAATAGATTGCAGAGTGACCATTCGAATTTTTCCTTGGGGACTGCCAGATTCAAGAGAGAAAGGTCTAGAATTGGTCTTAGTTCCCCCTTTTGGCACTAAAAAGAACCTGGAGTAGAACCCTGTACCGATCTGTTCTGGGGAAAAGGGCGGAATGGCTCTTTTCTTTAGCAGATGGCCAATTTCTGCCAAAGCAGCCTCCCGTTGACCGGGTGGAACGTCTGGGAGGGACTTCAACTTTGGTAAGTGAAGAAAAGGGATGCGGTATCCTCTGGATATGATTTGGAGAACCCAGCGGTCTGATGTTATGGACTCCCATGCCACTAGGTGCCCCGAAAAACGTCCCCCGACTGCCTCCAGAGTGGAGCAGCCGGGCAACCCCTCAGGGTTGCTGCGTGGGCCGTTCAGAGAAAGGTTCTCTGGACCCGAAGTTCCTGGGAGCCCCTCTGCCTCTAGGGCGGCGTCCTCCCTGTCCTCCTCTGCCACGGAAGGACTGGTTGTCCGGAGCAGGCTGGGATTGCTGCGACGTCCGGAACCACATCTTCTTCTGACCCTTTTGGTTCCTAGAGTAGGGCCTCTGGGGTGCAGAGAAGCGGATTCCGATGGCAGACAGCGTCTTCCCGTCCTTCTCGCTCTGGGTCAAAGTGTAGCGAACGGTTTTGCCAAAGAGGGCAGAACCATCAAAGGGGGCGTTCGCAAACGATGCTTTGAAGGGCTCAGAAAAATCGCAGTGACGGAGCCAGGCCTGACGTCTAGTGACTAGGCCTGCCCCTGCGGCTCTAGCGGCGCCTTCCGTAGCATGGGAGAGTAGCCGCATAGAGGTATTAGTAACTGATCTAAGAGTGGCCATGCGGGTGGAGTGCAGCATCTTGTCCTCCTCCAACATGGACTCTGGGGGAGATGCAGCGTATTCTTTAATGAGATCTCGCTGCATCCTAATGACATGTGCCAGGTAGTTCAGCGCCCTTACCGAGAAGGTCGCTGAACTAAACATCCGCTTCCCCAAGCGGTCCATCATCCGAGACTCCTTGCTCGGGGGATGGACTGAGGGACTCTCCTGAGCAAGTTCCCTCTTGGTGGCCGCCGCCGACAACATGGCATCTACCGGAGGCCCCTTACTCCAATGGGCACGGTTGGACGGTGGGCTGAGGATCCTATCGGGCCTCTTAGGGATTGGCTCCACGGTGTCCGGTTCCTTCCACGCCCTGGTGGTAATGAGGTCCACCAGGGGGTCGGCAGGAGGGGACACCCAAGAGGTAGACGGGCCCGCTTCAAATGCCTCCAAGAACACGGACTCGTCCGAGGAAGACTTGGGGGCAGACCACCCCCCCCCTTATACGGAGCATTTCCATGATGTCCCCAAATGAGACATCCTCGGGGGGTGACCGTGGGGAGCCTTCCCCTTCCTCCAAGTCTGTGTCTTCCGTGAGAGACTCGGGGGAGTCAATGTGCCTCCTCTTGCATGTATGCTTGCGAGGAACATCCTCTGGGGGGCTGTCAGAGGACTCCTCGCAAGCAGCAACCTGTTCCAGTGGAGCAGCTTGGGGCACAGAAGCGGGCTGTCCCAAGGGCCGGATGGTGGAAGCCTGACCCAGTGCAGAGGGAGCGCGGGACGGAGCCGAAACAAGTGCCGGGGGTCCGGATACCCTCAACAGGGCCCTCTCCACTACATCAAACGCCGAAGGGAAGCCGACCACGACCAAAGGATCCGACAATCGGCTCCCCCTCGGATCCGAAGAGTGGATCGGAGCCGGCGCCGAAGCGCTCGGATCCGAAGGGACAGTGCGCTCCGACACAGACAGCGCCGAAGGAGCACTGATCCCCCCGGATCCGAGGCTCGGATCCAGGCTCCGAGAGGTCGGATCCGATGCACTTGAGGGCAGGGTCGGATCCGAAGTACAAAGTACTATCGGCGCCGACCCACCCCGCCCGGCTGCTCGGCTCCAGCTGCTCCGAGCCCGGGTAGCGGGTCAGAGAAGGAGCAATCGGTTTGAAAAAGGGTGTTGAGCTCCCCCCCAGAGGGGGGGGAGGCAAGAGCACTCCCATCTGCATCTGGGCCTGGATGAACCTTCTCATCATCCGGTCCAGATCAGCATCCGAAAGGCTATACGTAGATCTCGACGAGGCCACCGAGGTAGGCCTGGAGTGCCTCCTCGATAGCCTCGACGGAGATCGGGTCTCCTCCTCCTCAGGTCCCGGTGAAAAACACACTGGAGACCGGAGCCGAGAAGGAGGAGACCAAGCCGACAATGGAGCCGACAACGGAGCCGGGGGAGAAGCCCGCTTGGCTGGCGGGGCCGAAACAGAGGTCTCGGCCCGCCGCTTATGGTACTTCTCCCTCCGGTCCCTTTTCTTAGCATCCCTCTCCTCCGAACCAGAAACGGGAGGTTGAGTCCCAGGAGGAGGAGGGGGCGCCGCAGAAGGAATAACCGTGGGTACGGTTACTCCCGAAGGAGCGGAGGTCGGAGCTGAGTCCGGCGGTAAAAGGCCCGCCAAAACAAGCTTGGACTTCCGCTCCTTCAATGCCCTGGGGTTGAACCCTGCACAAATGGAACATCCAGATGTGAGGTGTTCAACCCCCAGGCATCTAACACACCGAGTGTGGCCATCAGCTGGGGAAAGCTTATGGCCACACTCGGAGCATTTAGAAAAAATAGACTTGGGTTGCTCTGACATCCCAATCTATAACAGTAGTTACTATAACTAAAAAGTAACTAAAGAACACAAAAACACTCACAGGCCCAACACACACACACTACGCTAACAGCGAGGGGAGGGATATAACTTTAGATTAAACTCTAAAAAAAGTAAATATACCAAAGGGGAAACCTACACTTTCACACAAAAAACCAATAAAAAATCTTAAATTTTGCAATTTAAATACTGAAAACTAGCACTTAGCTTGAGAGCTTGAGAAACAATCCGTCACCATGCTGCAAACGAGATCTGAGGTCATGAGGGTAGAGCAGGGCATTATGGGTGAGGGGAGGAGCTGAGAGCTTGGATCCATAGCTGGTAAACCATGCCAGTTCGGATCCGATATTGGATCCATAACCCACAGGTTGCAGACAAATGAATCTCCTACTTCAGATTGATAGTTGTTCCTCAGGGGGCTACAGCATACTCATAAAAGGATTTCCAGACCATGAAATACCCCTGACAAATAATGGACAGAACTCAGGAATCCTAAGTAATCTGTATCCAAGCAGGAAGGGGGGGGGGAGCGAGAGAGACAGTGGCGAAGAGAAAGAGGAAAGTGGCTGGGAAGAATAGGATAGTCAGACAGCACCTGGTTTATCTGGAAAAGTAGACTTCTGAGACACAGAAGACTGAGAAGCTTTCACAGGAGGAGCCCACTTGCTACCTTTTTTACCCTTAGGAGGAAGGCGAGATTGCCTGTGAACAAAAACTGGCTTATTAGGGTAGTTTCTCTGAAATGTAGGCGCAGGAGAAACAAACACATGTTTAAGTTCCTGTAAAGCCTTGCCCTTATCCTGAAGGAACTTAAACATAGCAGCAGTTTCACCAAAAAAGAAGTTATGTTCTTACCATAACGTTCCATCTGCGTTGTTGATCGTCATTCATTCAATACTGATAGGTGTCGGTTCCATCCTTGGAACCAAGTCGGCCTTATAATAAGCTTGTGCCAGACAAAAAACTCTTGAGCTAAGCTTTACCCATAGTGCCCCTCTCCCTGTTACCTCAGATTGAGTTTGCCCATGATAAGGAAAGCAGAGGCTTTTTCAGAGCAAGTTCTCTACTATGGGATTTGGACCAAATCTGAAACTCCAGGAGCCCCCTGGAGGGGGAAGGAGGGTGGGACATAATGAATGAATGAAGATCAATAACACAGATGGAACATTATGGTAAGAACATAACATCTTTATCTGATGTTGTTAATCATCATTCATTCCTTACTGATGGGACAGAGTCCCTAGCTACTTTATGTCCGTGGAGGTTCTATGGAAGGATGTTTCTGCGTACCATTGAACCAAAGGATGCTCTCACTCTGGAGACCAAATCCAATTTGTAATGAGTGATAAAGGTATGAGGGGTAGCCAATGTAGCGGCTGCCCAGATATCATCTATGGATGACCTTGCATGAAAAGCAACAGAAGTTGCCACGGGTCTGGTTGAATGTGCTTTGTCCTTATTCAGTGGAGGAATTTTACTATGTTGGTAAAAAAAAAAACATACAGAATTTCTCAACCACTTGAATAAAGTTACTTTACAAACAGAGTTTCCCAAATTTGGTCCCGAGTAGGAAACAAATAACTGGTCAGATTTCCACAATGATTTAGTTCTAATAAAATTAATAAATGAAGGAAGTATTTTCCATTATTTAGAAGTTAGGGAAAAAAACTTAAGTCAACTGCCTGATTTATAGTCAATTCCGAAAAAATTTTGGGTAGGAAAGAAGGGTTAGTCTGCAGTGATACTCTATCCTTATGAAAGATCATGTGGGGGCGTTTAATGCTCATGGCTTGAAGTTTAAATACAAGTCTTGTGAGGTGATGCCAACCAAAAATAGAGGCTTCTAGGATAAGAATTTTATATTACAAGTGGCAGCAGGTTCGAAAGGTGATTGCGTCAAGGACTGCAGAACTAGTGCCAAATTCCAAGCTTCAATTGGTTCTTTGAAGGGTGGTCTGATCTGCAAGACCCCTTTCAAAAAGGTTTTACAGAGATGATGGGAAATTAAGGATGAGTCTTGGAATCCATTATGGAAATTAGAGATAGCAGCCAGATGTACTCGAATAGTGGAGGCTGCAGCTTCTGAATGGAGAAGGCTTGACAAATAATCTAAAACCACAGTAACTAGAGCTGAGCAGGGGTCTAGTTCTTTTTGTTGAGACCAAATAAGGAATCTCTTCCACTTGCTGAGATAAATGTTTCTGGTGGAAGGTTTGTGTGAAACCAGAAGAATGTTATGTACAGGGGAGGAAAGGTTATTCTGCCTGGCAATTACTGGAAGTGGAGAAACTTTTAGTTATGTACTTACCATAACTTCGGATGTATGGGATCCATCTTGCCTACATTCACAACAGATGGGTTCGGAGCCGATCCATCGGCTCCGACTCGGCAACTAATACACTAGCACGAAGTCTCTCATTGGCTGGGCTACTCCCTATCCCAGGATGCACTACACCTGCTTCCCCAGATCTTGTTTGTTCGCTTTCATACATCCATGCAAACACAGAAAAATTAGTAGTCACTATAACCAACTAAAGTTCTTCAAGAAAGATCTCCAAGAAAAAGAGACTACAGCTCCTCTAAATCCAATGGAAGGGGAAGGAGGGTGGGTACTTATGAATGTGTAGATGGATCCCATACATCCGGGTTATGGTAAGTACATAACTAAAAGATGTAATGGGATCCTATCTCGCCTACATTCACAACAGATGGGACAGCGTCCCTAGCACCTACATCCCGGGTGGCTCATTGGAACACACTCCTGAGAACTGTGGAACCAAAGGAAGCTCTGCCTCGAGAAACCACATCCAATTTGTAATGAGAAATGAAAGTGTGCGGAGAAGTCCAGGTTGCCGCAGCACAAATATCATCTATTGATAACTTGGAGTGAAAAGCTACGATAGTAGCCATTGCCCTGGTAGAATGAGCCTTGACTGGAAAGGGAAGGTCTTTGTCAGCCTGTGAATAAATAAAAATGATACAATCTTTAATCCATTTGAATATGGAGGTTTTTGTTACCGGTTGACCCAATTTGTTCACTGCAAAGGAAACAAACAATTGATTTGATTTCCGCGTTTGAGCGGTTCTATTCAAATAAAAACGCAGTTGTCTATGTACGTCCAATTGATGCAAAGTATATTCTGCGTTATTAGAGAATTCTGGGAAAAAGACAGGGAGTTCTATAGTTTGTTGCATACAGAAAGAGGAGGCCACTTTTGGTATAAATGCAGGGTTTAATTTCAATGAAACTCTATGCTTGTGAAAAATCAAATAGGGAGGATCAGAACAAAGAGCTTGAAGTTCTGAAACTCGCCTAGCAGATGTTATGGCTACTAAAAAGGCCGTTTTCCAAGACAGAAATTTTAAATCACAAGTAGCAGCTGGTTCGAAAGGATGGGCAGTTAGGGCAGCAAGAACCATATTCAAATCCCAAGGGGGAACAGGATGAGATAAAGGAGGCCTAAGGAGCCAAGCCCCTTTAAGGAAAGCCTTACAAAGTTTGTGAGACATCAATGAAGGTTCAAATGAAGCATGAAAATTAGAGATCGCCGCTAACTGAACCTTAATGGTAGAAACTGAAGAGCCCGACTGAAAAAGGGAGGCCAGAAAATTCAGAACCTCCGATACTGGTGCAGTGAGGGGATCTATACCCCGTTCTTGAGCCCAGAAGGCAAACCTTTTCCATTTACTGGAATAAAGTTTGATGGTGGAAGGTTTATGAGAAGAAGACAGTATGTGGACCACGTCCGCGAAAGAGCATTGTCTCGGACTAAGGATGGAAGTGGAGTAACCATGCTGCCAACTTCAGGGACCTGAGAGACGGATGAAGCCGTCCTGACTGATGAGTCAACAGGTCTGGCACCGGATCCAGAAACCATGGACCTTCTATCGCATGCCTCTGTAGGAAAGGAAACCAAACTTGACGAGGCCAGTGTGGGGCAATCAAAATCATCTCGCTCTCCATGTAAATGGCCTTCTGTATCACCCTCGGTAGGAGGGGGAACGGAGGGAAGGCATAGAGAAGACTGGGGGGCCAAATGTGAGTCAGAGCGTCCCTGGGAATCTGTCCCTGAGAAGGAAACAGTGTGAAGAACTCTCTGCATTTCACATTGTGAGGGCTGGCAAACAGGTCGCAGCAAGGAAGACCCCATCTGTCGAAGATTTTCGCAGCTATACCCTGGTTGAGGGACCACTCGTGGGGTAAAAGAATGGTCCTGCTTAACCTGTCAGCAATCACACTGGACTTCCCCGGTATGTGCGTTGCCATTAGAAAGCGGTTGGTAGCTACCGCCCAGTGCCAAAGTCTCATGGCTTCTCTGCATAGTGGGTAAGACCTGGTTCCACCTTGCTTGTTTATGTACCACACCACCGACATATTGTCGGATAGGATAGTAATCGGGCCCTGTGGGAGAGCGTGATGGAGAGCTTGGAGTACCAATAGTACCGCTCTCATCTCCAGGACATTGATATGCAAATGCGTTTCCTGGATCTGCCATGTGCCTTGGACCGACCTGTCCAGGTAATGACCCCCCCACCCTACCTGGGAGGCGTCCGTAGTCACAGTGGCAACGGGATGTTGAGGTATGAAGGGTCGCCCCTGGTCGAGATTTGATTGGAGAAGCCACCAATGCAGATCTCGACGGCAACTTTCCGTGATTATGATTAAGTGGTTCAAGGGAAGTTCCTGATAGGACCATTGAACCGACAGTAGCCATTGTAAAATTCGCATGTGAAGTCTGGCCAAGGGAACTAAAAGTATGGTCGACGCCATCGAGCCCAACAGTTGTAGGATCCGATGGGCCGGGGCTCTTTGTAGGGGGAGACAGGATTTGACTTGATCTTGTAAGACCTGAATTCTTGCTGCCGGTAAATAGGCGCGCATTCTTTTTGTGTCTAAGTCTGCGCCTATGAAAGTAATACGCTGAGATGGCTGTAGTACACATTTTTGCAAATTGAACGTGATCCCCAAGAAACGGCCCAAGGTGAACGTGGCTCTGAGCGCTTGGAGTAGTAGATGCTCGGAGGTGGCAGTAAGGAGCCAGTCGTCTAGATAAGGAAACACCTGGAATCCCAGACTTCTCAGGTGAGCAGTTACCACTGCCAGACACTTGGTGAACACCCTGGGGGCTATGGTGAGACCAAAGGGCAGTGCTCGGAATTGAAAATGACTGACTCCGAGGCGGAAGCGTAAATGTCTCCTGGACTCTTGAGCTATGGGAATGTGATAGTAAGCGTCCTGGAGATCTATGGAGCACATCCATGCATCTTTTCCAGCAAAGGAAGAATCGATTGAAGAGTGACCATTCGGAATTTGGACTTCTTTACGAAACGATTCAATGAACTGAGGTCCAAAATGGGCCTGAAGTCCCCTGTCTTTTTTGGTACCAAAAATAATTTTGAGTAAGTTCCTGATCCGATCTGGTCGATGGGGACAGGCTGGATGGCTCTTTTTTCTAGCAGCTTTGAAACCTCTAATGCTGCTTGATCCCGCTGACTGGGTGGTACGTCCGGGATTTCCCTTAAAGAAAGGGGGGGTTTGTTGAAGGGGATGATATAACCTCCGGTAATAATGCAAAGCACCCACTGATCGCTTGTTATGGATTCCCAAGCTTGTGGGTGCGCCGCAAAGCGACCCCCGACTGGCTCCGGAGTTGCACAGTCGGGCAACAACTCAGGAACGCTGATTGTATGAAGAACCACGAAAGGAATCGCGGTCTCCAGAGTTACGGGGGCCTCTGCCACCTCTGGGGGGCGTCTTCCAAAATTCCCCCCCCCCTGCCTCTGGAGGGGGAATCACTGGGTGGAGTAGGGAAAGACTTCTGAGATTTTCTAAACCACATTTTCCCTCCTCTCCCAGCCTTGGGGTAAGGCCTAGAAGGAGCGGAAAATCGGGCCCCAACGGCAGTCAAAGTCTTGCCCTCCTGCTCGCACCGAGTTAGTGTGTCCTTCACCTTGGGTCCAAACAAAGATGACCCATCAAAGGCGTCGTGAAGGAAGACTTGAAAGCCTCCGTGAACGAACACAAGCGTAACCAGGCTTGTCTCCTGAGGGCAACGCCTGTTCCCGCTGCTCTACTCGCCCCTTCGGCCGCATATGAAATGAGCCTCATGGACGAGTTAACAATAGAAAAGAGGGTAGTCATCTGTGCGCCAACAGTCGGGGCCAGCGCCTCAGGTAGATTACCAACAAGAGAGTCATTTAGCTCTTTGAGAAGATCCCTTTGGAGCCTCGTAAAATGACATAAGTAGTTCAGCGACCGTAAGGTAAAGGCCGCTGAGGACAGGGTACGCTTCCCATACCTATCCATACTCCTAGAATCCTTATTAGGAGGATGAATAGACGTCGAAGCCTCTGCCGCGCGCGGCTGTGTGGCAGAAGCCACTACCAAAGCATCTACCGGCACACCCTTTGTGAGAAACTCCTTCTGGGGGGGGGCTGACAAAAATTTATTGGGCCTCGCAGGCACCGGTTCCACAGAATCAGGGTGTTCCCACACCCTTCGAGAAACCAAATCAAGGAGTTCATCGAAGGGCGGAGACACCCAGGAGGCGGAAGGCTGGGCCCCAAAGGCCTTGAGGAAGACTGACTCCTCAGCTGAAGGGGTTTTGGCTTGCCAGTCACCTCTCTGTCTCAGAATCTCCAAGATATCTGAGAAGGAGATATCATCCGAAGATGATTTGGGGACCCTTCTGCGTCATCGAGGTCAGTATCCGATGTAATAGACTCATCTTGGGAGTCTACGTGCTTCCTCTTACACAATTTCTTCCGTGGGGGTTCGTCCGAAGCAGTTTCGGACGGACCACCCGAAGAAGGAACCCGATGGGGTTATCCTCAGGCCCTGGGGCCCCGCTGCCGGGGCTGCAACACAACAGAGGCACCAGTCTCCAAATCTAGGGACGGTGAGGTAGAATCTTGCTGAACCGGCAAAGGCATGGCCAGCGCGCTCCTCATGGCCTCAAAGGCCAGACCTCCAGAATCCAAGGAGGTCACTGGTCTAGAGGCCACGATGGCACTGGGAATTCCAGCAGCCGATGCTCCGAGAGGAAGACTAGGCACCGAAGCACCCAATCCCAAAGTATTCCCCTCAGGCCCGGCTGAAGAGGTCGCAGTACCAAACCCTGAACCGGAGGACAGGGTAGGAAGCACAGTCGGAACCGAGAGACCTCGAAGGGGTCTCTGCTCTGACCGTATGGCTCCGCTTTGCTCCACCACCACCGACTCCAACGGCTCCGAGGAGGTTGGAGGAGGAATCGAATGTGTTGAAGGGGATCGGCTCGAAGCCAACTGTGCTGGAGCCGAGACCAATTTAGTAAACACTGGAGATTGGAATAGCCTCTGTAAAACCCTATCCAGGTCCGAATCTGAAAGTCTCGATGATTTACAGGAGGTAGACAATCGAGAAGACTTTCCTCTCGGCTCCAAGAGAGAAGGGGACCGGCTCCGAAATGGCTCCAATGCTATCGGCGCCGACTCCACCACAGCATGGACCACCATCGGCACCGAAGGAGCCTTCTCCGGAGCCGAGGGGAAGAGTCTGAGCTGCACACTTCCACCGGCTCGAAGCCATTGGAACCGATGGAGGTGATTCACCTCGATACTCCAACCTGCGGCTCCGAAGCAATGGAGCCGAGGTAGGAGGTATCGAGGCAGACCTTCGACCCTCGGCCCCAAGTCAGTGGAGCCGAGGAAGAAGAGGTCAATTTAGTCTTTTAGAAGTCGGCTCCGACGGACTTGTCGGAGCCGACGATCTTTCTTTGGAAGCAACAGGTAGATCTAAGGCTTCCTCAAAAGAAGGCTTGATAAGCCCTTTCAATATTAATTTGTTCTTGCGTTCTTGAAGAACTCTAGATGAGAACGCATGACAGACGCTACAAGTCTCTTGCAGATGTTTCGGCCCCAAACAATAAACACATACTGAATGACTGTCTGTAATGGACATTTTATATTTGCACCGAGTGCATTTTTTAAAACCTGACTTTTGTTCCTTAGACATGATACAGGCCACAACAAGTTCAACTCTAAGGAAATACTACTCTACACAACAAATATAGCCCTACACACAAATTGCGCCAACTGAAAAGCGCGAGACACACTGGCGCGAGTACTGGTGAAGTTTACCTCACAAAAATTTGAAACAAATTAAACGGCCCAAAGCCCTCTAATTTAAACGGGCTTTGCCCAAAAGACAACTAACCAAAAGTTAATAAACTTAAAGCACTCAAAAGGTAGGGCAGAGGCCCTCTAACTTAAACGGGCCTTGCCCGACTGACAAATTAAATTTTAGGAAACAAGCACTCAACAAAAAAACAATAAGAACTAGTAAGAAATAGCTGTTAAAACAGCTGTTTGGTTAATATAGACAAAAATTCCCTAGGTCAAGGACCAATAAGGTAAAAAGAACCACTTAGCTCCAGCCAAGTCGAGACCACGTCCAGCTTGTTAAGCGGCAAACGAGATCTAGGGAAGCAGGTGTAGTGCATCCTGGGATAGGGAGTAGCCCAGCCAATGAGAGACTTCGTGCTAGTGTATTAGTTGCCGAGTCGGAGCCGATGGATCGGCTCCGAACCCATCTGTTGTGAATGTAGGCGAGATAGGATCCCATTACATCCAAGTTTTCAGCTTGAGACTGAATATGTTTGGATGTATCAACCCCAGTGGGTGTGACAGTAATTCCAGAGTTGGATCCAGAATCCATGGCTTGTGTACTAGATGAGGCCAAAGAAAGGGAAACCAAACTTGTCGGGGCCAGTAGGGTGCAATGAGGATTACTCTGCTTCTCAACCAAAGAGCCTTCTTTAGAAATTGTGGGATCAGGGGAAGGTGAGGGAAATCATAAAGAAGTCCCGTGGGCCAATCGTGCATTAGACCATCCCTTGGGGACTCTCCCTGTGGGGGGATTAGGGCAAAATAGCTGCTACTGCATTTGTGATTTGCAGGAGAGTTGAATAGGTCACAGCAAGGCTGGCCCCAGCGGTTAAAGATGGTTGAATTGAGGGACCACTCTTGATGCAGGAGGATGCATCTGCTCAGTTTGTCTGCGATCATGCTGGAATCCCTGAGAATGTGCATTGCTATCAGGAAGCGGTTGGAAGCTGTCACCAATTGCCAAATTCTCATGGCCTCTCGACAACGGGTAGGACCTAGTTCCCCCTTGTTTATTGATATCCCAGACTACAGACATGTTGTCTGATTGGACAGCAACTGTCCCTAACGGGAGGGCAAATAGAAAGGCTTGCAACACTAGAAGCACTGCCCTCAGTTCTAGAACACTGACATGCAGATTGCCCTCCACAGGAGACCAATTGCCTTTGACTGTCTTTCCCTGGAAGTGCCCCCCACCCTATCAGGGAAGTGTCTGTGGTCACTATGGCCTTGGGCTAAGAGGGGGAGAAAGGATGACTCCACAGGACTTTTTCTGGCTTCATCCACCAAATTAAATCTTGTTTGCATAGGTCTGTTATGCGGATCTGAAAATACATCAGCTGATTTGAAGGAAACCACTGCGTTAGAAGGAGCCATTGGAGAGGTCTCATGTGTAGCCTTGCCAGGGGAACTACTGTAATCGATGCTGCCATTGACCCTAAAAGGTGCATCGCAGCCCGAGCTGGAACTTTGTCTTGAGAGAATATCACTCGGAGTTGGGATCTTAATATTTCCAGTCTGTGAGATGGAAGGGAGACTAGGCAAGATTGAGTGTTGAAAGCTGCTCCTATGAATTCCAGGCTTTGAGAAGGAGTCAACCTGCATTTATCTTTGTTTAATGAGATTCCCATAAATTGTGCTAGTTTTAGAGTGCAATGTAAGGCTGTAACCAGTAGATGCTTGATGGGGGCAGTAAGGAGCATACCAAACAGTTCCCCGCTCGCATCTGCAGCCGGAAATGAGCTCAAGGAGCTCATTTCCAACTGGCTGATAGCCCTGACTGAGCTGATGTCATCGCACACATGATGACATCAGCTCCGACAGCGCGATATTCAAAAAAAGTAAGAAAACTAAAGAAAAAAAATCTGAAATGAATGGGTGCCACTCGGGAATTGTGGCACCCCTTCATTTGAACCCAAAACTCAGTAAAAAATGAATAATTTGGTATGGCTGAGAGGTCTGGTAAAGAGCCAATTGTCTAGATATGGAAACACCCGGAATCCTTGTATTCTCAAGTGAGTTGTTACCACTGCCATGCATTTGGTGAAAACTCTGGGGGCTGGAGAAAGTCCAAAAGGCAGTACTCGGAATTAGTAATGATTGGCTCCTAGCCAGAAGTGAAGGAATTTTCTGGAGCATTTGTCCATTTTTATGTAGTAATATGCATCCTGAAGATCTACTGAACACATCCAATCATCTTTCTTCAGAAAGGGTTAGATAGACTGAACCTTGACCATCCGGAATTTTGTTAGGTTGACAAATTTGTTTAAAATGCTGAGATTCAAGATTGGTCTCCAGTCCCCCTGTCTTTTTTGGCACTAAAAAGAACCTTGCGTTCATCCGGTGGGACTGCTTGATGACTTTTATTTGAAGCAGCTTTTGTATTTCTTCAGCTGCTGCTTCCCTTTGACTGGGTGGAACATCTGTAATGTGCCTTAATGGCTTTGGGTAAATATTAAAGGGTATGGTTTAACCTCTGGCGATTATGTTCTGCACCCAAGAATCTGTGGTTATTCTTTGCCAGGGCGGGTGGTGCAGAGAGAAACGTCCCCCAACTGCTTCCAGAGGAAAGCAATCAGGCCGCTCTTCAGGAGCATTGGAAGGGCTCTCAGGAGGAAGAATCTCTGGATCCCTGGTTACCAGTGGGGGCTGATGACTTCAAATCAAAGGGGGGGGGCTGCAGGAGACTGTTGAATGGGTAGGGCCAACGGAAAGGGATATAACCAACTAAAAAGGGGCAGAGCTATGCTCAAAACCACGAAAACTGGGACTTTAATTAAATATGCTGCCCTGGGTGCCAAACCATCATTCTGAGAGTCCAATCAAGACAAAATGAAGTGTAGAAGAAAAAAAAATGTTTCAATGCATTGGCTACATGACAGCTTACTTAATATCTAGATGGAAACAAAAATGTTGCGATGCATGAAAAAATAAATTCCTTTTTAAATACATTACTGGAAAGCCAGAAAAAAATCAAGCATAAAAAAACAAGCAGCACCCAACTCAAACCACTTCTCCTTGCACTTCAGTTCTAATTATAATTTATATTCAGCTTTATAAAAGTACCAAGTAACATGCTGAAAGTAGCAATCTCTGTGATACCTCCACTAGTAAAAATGTTTCTTACTCAAAGAAGACCTATTGCCTGACAACAACTATCTACTTGTTTCATGGGGAAAACATGGTCAAAGTAAAAAAATGAACAGCAAACAAGAAACAAGCTCAAGATAAATTGCTTAAAGTATTACTTCACATGTTATGGACCACACGTGATAGATTGGCATTCTGTTTAGTTTACTGGTAAAGCCTGCAAAGATGACTGCAAGTCTCCCACAAATGTAGTAAGCTTCTGAAAATACTGTAATCCTGTCCTTTATTATAAATACTTTCATATGCATTTCAATACCTTAGGCTTATACAGTATCTAATTATGTAAATATTCTCTGCATGGCAACAACAAGATTTAGAAAACAACATGTGAGAGTGCTGTTGATATCCCTATTAGTGGTAATTTAACTACTGTATTTGACTGTAGCTGTATATTTTATACCAATGTCATTGTAGTCTATATTTACAAATAAGGAAACATTTCTATTCAAAGTGCTACTGCATTGTTATTTGTTAATCTTCTTGAGTTTTTACAAGTCATCTGCATGACAACACAAGGCTTCTGTGTACATATGTTAAATTGCTATTCCAAAGCACATGAAATCAACAGATGCATGAAGACTGCTACTAAGATGACATTCTCCACAAAGTTCCTAAACAAACTTCTAGTCTCCCATTCCCAAAAGACAGTATGCTCTACTTAGGCCTTTACTGCTTCTGAAGGCAAGCAATACAATTCATCACTGTATGCACTCACTGCAACCCACAGTGATTACATGAAGCCAGTGGTGTGTACTTAACAATAACATGAAAGTGACTTAGTGAATGGCTGATGGGTCTCGCATTAAATCCCGCTAGTCTTGGACTACAGATCAAATCACTTTAATAGGAAACACAGTTGCCGGCTCAGGAACTGTAGATCTCCTTTTCTTGTAAACATTTTATTAGGGTTTGTTTTAGCAACCTAAACACACACTTTGTGTGTGTAAAATAAAATTCATATGATTTTCCTCAATATTTATACACTGCTATTTTTTGTTTACATTTTAATCTCACCAGGACCATGCTTTTCTAAATAAACAGTCGTTTAAAACGTGCTCTCATTCAGAGAATACGATGATTAGTATCACACATGTCATGCAAAAGTCCTATAATTGCTATTTGATCTTGTCCAGGATGTTATCATGCAGTTACTAAGGAAACTATATTTTCAGGATGGTTTCATGCACTTGAACTTACATTGCTTTTTTTCTGGGTAGAAAGAGGAACACACCCTATATATCTAAAATGGCAAACTCAGTCATAAACGACAAACTTTTATCTTTAACTTACATGGCACACATGTGAAACCAGTTAAATGTTTTACATAAAATTCATAAATTCATAAAATAGCAAGGTTGCAAGAACACCAAACTGCAGTTAACATCAACCGTATATGTAAAAAAAAAGAAAAAGGATACATAAAGCTTTTTTGTGGTCAGTTTATGGCTAGGTTTCCATAAATATCTTTTTAGAGCCAACTATTTAAATCTCTGAGATAATCTTGTGTTTATGTGGCTCAGTGTACCTAGTGAATCATTCATCATTTATGATCACAGTCTTTGGTGTCAGAAAGCGTTTTCCCCAACAAGAACAATGTTTCCCTAACATTGTTTTTGCATCTGAAACATTACTCCCTGCAGTCCTGCAGAAAAATTTAATTTGTACAAAGGACCGGAGAAACCACAAACTTGCCTGTCTGTGTTTATTCAGACCCTGGAGTAAAGAAATATCCCCATCCATGTAACATTAATGTCTTTCCTGATGCTCAGCTGAGGTCATTACCACATTGCAAGCAGTATTAAAATGAGTCAAGATTAATCATGTACATTAAACCCTGCAAGAAGAGGATGTGAAAAGGATCCGAAATGAGTCATTTGTTAAAAGACGTGAGCACTGAAAGACAATATATGATAACGCTGTCAGGCAGGAGCTCAATGCGTTTTGTTTGCTTTGTAAAGAGTTTGGCAATACTGGTATTGCAGACGGAGACCTACTTCTAAAATCACAATTCACAAATCTAGATTGCCACAAGAACTGTTGTGAAACCCACGCATGCAGTTAAACACAATTAAGCATTTAGTGATATACGACAATGCATTCTTTTAGTTCTAGTACTCCAGTGCAAAGTCCCATTACAGCAATGTCCACAACCGCAAGCAACAAGCTTGAAGTCCGGTTGCCTCATGCAGACGACTCCATTCAATGCAAAGTCCCATTACGGCAATGTCTGCAAATGCAAACGACTTCATTCAGTGTTTCTCAATGCAAGCAGCAGCTCAAAGTCCTTCCCCCATTCAAAACCAAGCAGCAGTTGAAATTCCCACATTCAAAGCAGCTCCTGTTTCCCGCGGAATGCCGAGCACGCATGCATGCGCTGCCTCTTGTTCCGTCTGAGCATGCACAGACTGCAAACCTTGTAGTCCCGATCCCCTTCCAGTCTATGCAGTTGTAACCTGAATAGACTTTTGGGGCATCTGTAGACTGATATCTTCTTCTGAATCCGGACTGGTTAAACAGCAGTCCGGATTCAAGTTCCAGGGCTCATTAAAAGTTTTTTTTTTTTTTTTGTTTTTTGTACAGCTGGGGAGGCTGCAGTCCAACAGCATGACCCGCCACTGCTGGTTACGCAGACACCCCTCTGCCCCTGTAGGGGCGTCTTCGGGAAGAGTTTCCCCCGTTGCCCTGGGGGAGGTAAACTCACAACGTGCGTCACGGAAAGGACACAGGGATTATTTTTTGTACCACATCTTTCCACTCCTCTGATTCCTGGAGAAGGATCAGTGGAGGGTGGAAAAACGTATGCCCATGGCAGACAGGGTCTTGCCATCCTTTTTCACACCTGGCTAACGTGTCTTTTACTTTTGGGCCAAAGAGGGTACATGCCTCCACTGGACCTTTGAGAAAAGAAGACTTAAAATAGTCCGCAAAATCACAAAGGCGCATCCAGACGTGACATCTCATAATGCCTGAGCCCACTGCTCTGGCCGCCCCTTCGGTAGAGTGAGACCTCAACCTCATGGACGAGTTAGAAATGGATTCAAGGGTTGCAAGCTGCAAGGCAACTTTGTCACGTACCTCATCAGAGACTGCTCCTGCTAAGGTTTCAGAGTTCTGAAACTAAGTCTCTCTGGATCCTGGTAAAGTGTGCCAAATAATAAAAAGACCAAATGGCAAAGGTTGATGAGGCAAACACTCACTTCCCTAATCTGTCCATCACCTGAGACTCCCTGTTTGGGGGATGGACAGTATGGCTCTCCTCTGCGAGCTCCTTTTTAGTGGCCGTCACCACCACCATCATAGCATCTACTGGTAGGGCTTTGGACCAGTGAGGACTTTCATCTGGTAGGGATAAAATTTTGCCTGGTCTTGGTGGGATTGGTTCAATGGTGTCAAGACTCTTCTATGTGAGCTGCACAACGAGCTGGACTAGTTCATCTGCAGGCGAGGTCATTGAGAAAGTAGAGGGTTGAGCACAAAAAGCCTGTAAGAATACGGATTCCTCAGTGGAGGGGTGGTGGGCTTCCAGCCTCCCCGCGGTTTTAAAATTTCTAGTATGTCTCTGAAGGAGACATCCTCAAGGGGCAACCGTGGGGACCCCTCCCCTTCATCATAGTCTGTATCTTCACTGACAGACTCTTCTCAGGATTCCACGTGCGTCCTCTTGCATGATCTCTTACGTGGTACTTCTTCAGTGGGAGCTTCTAAAGAGGACTCCGAAGAGAGGGTGACCTGCGGTAGGGTATCTTGAGGCTCTCGTCCTCGATGTGGAGGATTGTGTAAACTGCAGTTCAGAGGAAGGATATATATGGTTCTCTGATGATGATGGTTTGCCTACAGAGGCAAGGGCCCTCTCCATCACTTGGAAAGCTGGCCCGCCTGAAAAGGGATGGGAGCCTGGAACCAAGAAGGACAACCTCAGAACCTGGGTCACACCCCGCTCCGAAGAACTCACTCCTAAGGAAGGAGCCCCAAGAGGACTTGGTGCAGCCAACACTCCCGAAACTGGTGCCATACTAGGGGTCATAGTGCCAGCAGTCTAGTCCAATCCAGAGGATGGCTCAACTCCAAATGAGTCGATGGCCAAAGGGTCGGCTCCGGAACCATGGTGAGGTCCACCAGTGGAACAGAAGAAGTGGGAACCAAAACAGGTGTCAGTGTCGGGTGCTTCGATACCTGCAAAGAGGTCAAAGGAGGAGAATATGCAGGAGTCCATGGAGAAAACCTCCAGTTGGTGGGGGGTGGGGTTTTGAAAGGTGTTGAAAACCCTCTGGCCATCAGTAGCTGATCCACAAGTCGCACCACTTCCAATTCCGAGAGGCTCATGGAGGAGTGGGTTGATATCCCCAATGGAGAATCAAGCCGTTCCAAGAAAGGGCTATACTGTTGCCCAAAGAATCGATCTGCTGTAGGTGAGTATTGGGTCTGAGGACCAGTCTCCCCTATCGGCACCATGGTCTCAGGACCAGTAAGATGTATAGGGAGTGGGAAGTGATCGGTGTTGGGTGGACTACTGTTGGTGCCAAATAGGATGGGACTGGAACGGTAGATAAAGACATGGTTGGTACCAGCTGGAGACAGTGTCACTGAACATGGTACCAAACTGGATAATCGAGGTTTTGGAACTGAGGATGGCACTGTAGAGGGCAGTTGAGGTCCTGGTGCCAAAGTCGTTGGTGCCAATTTAGGTATTTTTGGTTTGGAAGACTTTATCACCAGTATGAGGCAAAGAAGGAATGGAGTGACTTCTTCATTTGTGTTCTTTCTATAGAGGGGTTGAGCCCTCTGACTTAGAAATAGCCTCTGAAAAAGGAGTTTTTAAAAGGCCTTTTAGTATCAGCTTATTTTTCCTCTCGGTTAGTGTACGAGAACTGAACCCTTTGCAAATTTCGCATGGTGGTTGGGTAGAGAGGTGCAGAACACCCAGGCAGTAGACACATAGATGAGTGTCCAAATTAGGCATTTTCCAACCACATTGGTCGCATTATTCGAAACCTGTTGTTCCTTTCTTTTCAGACATGGTGGGATAAACATTTATTTACTATAAACTAGTAAAACACAAAGTACAAACTCTATATATTGAGAAATAGGAAAAAATAGAAGAGCTTTTTTTTTTTTTTTTTTTTTTAAAAGGAAGACAGAAAAGGTAAGGGGAAAGAAGGCAAAGAGAGGGAAGGCCTGTATGAACGATGGTACTGAGATTACCAAATTGGTAAGGAAGGCAAAAAAAATGCACTCAATAGGGGGTAAGTTTTGCGACTAATGAGAGAAGGAAATACAGAAGTAATAAATAGAAAAACTGTGGAAAAAAGTCTTAAGAATGTTAAGTTTTATAGTACTTAGCTGAGAGCTGGCTTGACACGTCTTGATATCTATGTGGCAAATGAGATCTGAGGTAACAGGGAGAAAGGCACTATGGGTAAAGCTTAGGTCAAGAGTTTTTTTTTGGCTGGCACGAGCTTGTTATAAGGCCGACTCAGTTCCAGGGATGGAACTGAAACCCATCAGTAAGGAATGAATGAAGATTAACTACATCAGATCAAGTGTTTATTATCAAGAGGGGCATCCATCAACTTAGCTTTAATATTATCAGGCAAAGGTTGAAGTTGAAACCAAGAATACCTCCTTATCACTGACCCAAAAGCAGCAGCCCTAGAAGATGCATTTGCTGCATCATAACTACACTTGATGGAATGATGAGCCACCTGAGAGGAAGTTCGTAACAGACACAGGGCAGACGTTTTACCCTCAGAATCTGGAAGATCAGAAATAACCCAACAGCCCTGGGATAATACAGTCAACAAATACCTGGACACATGGGTCTGATAATTGACAGTTCTAAAAGCCAAAGTAGCAGAGGTATAAACCTTCTTGCGTAGCCTTTCCATGGTCCTGGTATCTTTATCAGAGGGCAGTAACTTGGGAGAAGTAAACAACTGAGAGGACTTGTCAGAAGCTACAGACACCACTGAGAGGTCAGCAGAAGGACATTTGTACAAAAACTTACAGTCCTCAGGCATCCTATAGAATTTATTAGGTTTCTTTAGAGCACAGGGCTGAGAGTCTGGAGCCTTAGAAGCACTGGAAAAAGCAGCCAACAAGGCAGCCAAAACAGGAGGAACAGCTGAAGATCTAGAAGAATCCATCTGCAGCAAATAGTAATACCTTTTTTTGTACCTCAGAAACCTGAGCACAATCCCATTTACATATTTCCATCATCCTGGAGATCGTGTCCTCAGAAGAAATTTCTTCAAATGGAGTAACAGGACTGGTAGATTCCTCTTCCTCTGATCCATAATCCAAAGGAAGAGGAATCTGAGAAGAGTAAGCAAGAGATTCTTCATCCAAATCTGGCTCCTCCTCTGAGGAATCCTGCTCCCTGGGTCTTTTTAGGGGAGTAAAGAACTAAAGGGGGGGGGGGCTAGAACAGAAACTCCCTGAGGAGGTTTCAATACCATCAAAGCAGTAAACACACCCTGAGTGAAGGACTGCCATACACTCTGGGGATCCTTAGGAACAGGAATAATCTGCTTGTCTTTTGCATTTTCAACAAAGGGACGTCCGCCTTATAAAATATGGAAGCCTCTGACCCAGGATGGCATTCAATGATGGTAGTAGGTACTTCTTCTCTGACTAATATCTGAGAAACACCCCTAGGACTTACGGAGATAATCAGCTGTAGTTCCCCTGAATGTCTGAAGCAGACCTCTCCAGTGCCTCCTTGGATGCGCTTAAAGTCAGATCCCCTCCAGCCTCCAACATGGTCATGGCAGAGGAATCCAACGATAAAGTTGGGGCAAACCCCTGGGCATTCACTCACCTTGGGAGAGACATCCAATGGAGGCTGAACAGTAGAAGATTCCGGCCTAGGCTTCTTCTTCACTGATGCTTGTTCCTCAGAGTGGGAAGTTCCCTCCATTGTGTCCTTCGTAAGAAGCTTAAGATGCTGGTTTTCAAGATAAAGCAGCAAAGGAAAGAGTTTACTACAAAGGGTTTTAGGTACAAAAGACTGACAGACAGAACAAGACATATGACTGTGTAAGGTGCCAAGGCAAAACAGACACTGTTCATTGCAGTCTTTATGGGGAATTTGTCTCCCACACTGGCATTTACCCTTTCTGGATGACATGAAACCCAACAAGCAACAATAAAAGAAAGATACGTAAAAAACAACCTCAACAGGGCACTTATTTATTTATTTATTATTTATTATTTATTTATTTATTTTACATTTGTTGACCGGGCTAGTCCAGCTGGATCAATGTCCATTTTCAGTGGAGGCCCAGGGAGAAAAGCTCCACAGATTAAAGCATGGTTATAGAAATACATGTACAATAAACACTTATGATACAGGCAATGAGCAAAAATACAAAGATATTAGTCCAGGTCAGGTAATGCAAATCTAAGAAAAAACAAATAATACCAACTATGTAATACCAATTATGTAATTAAAACAAAATGTTTTTTTTTTTGTTTTTTTTTTTGTTTTTTTGACAACAGTAGTAACAATGGAATCATTAAGTCATTTGTGATTAGAGAGAAAGATTGCAGTGTTGAATAAAGACATATGATAGTAGAAAGATGAAAGTAGGTTAGTCAGGATTGGTACAAGAGCAGAGCCAGAAATTGTTCAGATGTGAAAGAAGTTGTTTCTTAAAGAGAGGAAAAGTGGCTAGAGAGGAGATATGTAAGGGAAGGTTATTCCATATTCTGCCAACTGAGTTGGAGAAAAGGCAGTTCCCTGCAGAGTTTGTAATTCTAGTAGTGTTAACTTGTAGCTTTTCGCAGGAGCGTAGTTGTTTCAGGTTATTATAGGGAGTCAAGAGGTTGCTAAGAGCTGGTGTTTTTGATGGTTGATATAGAATTTTATGTGCTATTAAGAGTTGTTGATAGATAATCTTGTTAGGAAGTTCCAGCCAATGTAGTTGTTTTAAGTTTAGACAGTGGTGAGTTCTATATTGAGATGCAGTGGCAAATCGAGCTATGTTGTGGTAAGATGTAGTCAGTTTCCTAAGGTTACCTTTAGAGAGATTAGTGTAGATAGAGGAAGCATACAGAAGGGTAAAGATAAGATGTGATTGTGCTAAGGTAGTCCGTGCTTCGGGTGTAAGGAAGGGTTTGATTCTGTACAGTGAACCAATCTTTTTATTAACTGCACTTATCTGCAATTGCTTGGTGAACAAGCAATGGAATGGGTGTTTAGACTGACTATCAGGAGATAGTATTCGGACTGGAGGCAAAGTTTTGAGGATGGTACATCCGGACGTCACCTTTATGCCCTACATTATCCGAGGAGCATAAGTGTAATGTGCGGTGTACCTTAAAGCATCCTAAGGCTCTGGTATACTAGCCGGATGTTGGGCCGCCCTTGACAGGAGATCCATAATGTAATGAATACTACAACAGTGAAATGGAAGGACATGCATATATCTATATATATATATATATATATATATATATATATATATATATATATACACACACACACACACACACACACACACACACACACACACACACAAATACCATCACAGACATACAGCCATAAACTCGCATTCACACATTCGGTACCACATAAAGTGATCAATAGTCTATACAGAGAGAAGATGTCTAGCACCACTGGCTCTTCAGGGCATAGATGAAGCCAGTCCAAAGCACACAACTGGTCTTTCTACCAGGTTCCTCCCTCCCAACCTCCTAGTAGTCCCAAGCCAATCTTTCCTGTCCACTGCCACAACTAGTCACTAAACTCCATAACATGCTGTTTATACACTGTGTTGGCTGCAGATGCAAGTAACACTTCTGAGAAAACTAACTTTAAATTCCTCTCCTTGCATTTCCTTCCCTCCAACCAACCTAGCCCTGCTCGCTACCACCTCAGTTGCCTTCTTTGACAGGTCACTGGTGCTATCTTGCACCACAAGATGTCTCCACTCCTACTTCCTGATGACTGTCTTGGGCACCCCATGGATTGTTTAAGGGCCATGACAATTTTCACTGTAATCTTGTCTTGCTTTCACCAAGAATTGTGATACCCTTGGTAACCAAGTTTCCATTCCTGCACGAGTGTGTGCACACACACACACACACACACACACACACACACACACACACACACACACACACACACACACACACACACAGACACACACACACACACACACACACACACACACACACACACACACACACACACACACACACACACACACACACACACACACACACACACACACACACACACACACACACACAAAAGTGGCTCTTATGTCCTTCACTTCATGCCCAATACCACTAAACCTCCTATCTGCCTTTCCCCCTACCAGACCTCCTCACTGTCTGTGCTAGAAACATCCCTCCCTGTGCTAAATCTTATTATTTTCTTACTTCTCTGGACTCTCCTCACAAATACTCTCAACTGTTTTCTCTTTCCCCTTCTGACTTTCCATGCTGGCTTCACTCCTGTCTTCTTTGAGGTGCTGACCCCAGCAGAGTAACTTTTAACTCCATCATCCCTTTATCACGAAGTTGTTGTCTGCATCTGTATTTCCACTTTGGAGTCCTTCTCTCTGCTCTCCCTTTAGCACTTGCACTTCCCACTGTCACTTAAGATCAGTGTGGACCATCTCAGCTGCCTATATATCTCTAAATACTTTTCTCCACATCTTTTGAGTTCACTCTCTCTTCCCCCTCCAATTTTTCCACTCTTTCCTATCTATCGTCCTCCTGCTGCCTACTCCTCAACATTCTATATTATCTTTTCTCACCTAGCTGAAAAGCTAATCCACTACCATCTCTAGCTCCAATATTATTTCCACAAAGCTCCCATATTTTCTTGCAGACCCCATATCTCAACCATGTCAAAGCCTCCTGAGCCAAACAACTGCTCCACATCCCAAGAATGTCACAAATCTCGTTCCCATTTCTTCTATCTAGTCATAATCAAACAAGAAAACAAGTGAAGGAGCATGGAGGCAAGCCTATAGGCTTAACATTTAATTGTACAAGATTCAATTTAGGTATTAGAAAGTATTTGCCATAGAAAGAGTACTTGATAAAGGCTAATGGATACACAAGTGTATAGTGGATCATGGAATCATTCAAGAAGGCCTGGGAGGTTACTGTTTAATAGAAAGACATAAGAGGAGCAACTGAAAGACATCAGTTGCACAGTTTGAGGGGACTAGGTATTCAATCTGTCCCTTTCTGTCATCACACAGTGTAATGTAGCATTCAGCCTAAAGCACCCATTAAAAATTCTGGGCCACTTAGTAGGAGGGTATCAAACAGTTGAAATAAGACAACTTCTCTTTGCCTTTAGTGTTTATTTACACTCTTCTTACATGCATTAGAATTATGCTTTGCACAGTACAATTATGGGTGAAAACTCAGTTTGTTACATCACTTATTTTATTTTACACTACTTTTGGATCTTCTCAAACAAAGGTGTATGGTGAAAGTTCAACAGACCTACCCAACTAATAAAAAATGTCCACCTTTCAAAATGTTAACAGCCTCTCTACATCTGCAGCATTAATTACTGGATTTTATGCATTAGAAGAGGCATCACTTCCAAGTATAACCTGTCACATCATTGCTCCAGTTGTTCTTGCAGTTCACCTTCCTTCCTGTTCCTTCTACTTCTTCCATGTATCAGCTATTTCCTTTGCTATTCAAACTGGGGTATGTAAGGAACCTTGTCAAGGATGCCCTATCTGTTTCTGATCTGTGTTATCCAGGTTAAAGAAGAAGTTTAAATGCTCAAAACAAACTTTCTTTTTCACACAAAAGTGTCTGCACATATATTATGTTATATTAACAGTTTGGCAAAAAACCTAAGCAGTTAATCATTAGTCTTTTGCCAAATTGTTAATTTAATAGTTTCGCAATTACATTACTAATACACAGTTACTTACCTACGGTAATCCAGCATAATTACAACTGAATACTCAAAGTGACACAGCCTCCTGCAAACCCATAAATATTATTGCTGTAAATATGTCTGTGTACTTTTAGACTTCCATGTTCGGAAGTAATTTTTTAAATGATTTTATTTACAAAATGATGCAAAACTACCTTTAGTGCACTTTTTTATGCAAAAAAAAAACAAATGTTGTTTCTTGCCTTTAGGCATACATGATCTTTAAATACAGCTAAACTCTCAAGGTGTTAGTCTGAGCATATAAAAGGATGCATCTTTTCATCACAAAAAAATAATTTATGATGTTATAGCTATGCTGTATGGATTTTATGCTTACATAAGTAAAATGTGTAATTTTTTCAAAAAGAAAGTAGACCCACACTAATTAAACAGTCGCAAATAAATCACTACTTCCTAAAAGTCAACAAGTGTTCTAAAACAAAGTCATAACTCAGTGCTGTGTGTATGAAAACTCAGGAAACACTGAGCGTGTCCTGCTAACGGGGTGCAATACTGAGCAATTTTCAGTCTGCAGGGCATCAGTGCTGTAATTGTTCATAATTAAAATAAAGCAGTTAAGTTCTACACATGAAGTAACTATGCACTGATCAAATGCAACTACCCCAAATAAAAGAAAAATTTGAATCCTTAAAAAAATTGAAGATCAATGCAGCCTCATTCATAACATACCTTTCTCATCAGCTTTGTCTCTTATTGCAAGTGAATCATTGCTTAGAGATACCATCTGGGCATTTAGAATGTCTGTTCTCATTCCAGGAAATTTCGGAGAAGAAATCAGGCGTCCCTCATAAGAAAATATATAGATGCCTCCACCATCTACTAGGAGAAAATGTCTTAAATACAGAAAAAGGTATGTCAAAAGAATACTTCAAACAAATATTTAGATAATATTTTTCATTCAAGATGGTCATGTCATGAAAATATTTAAGTCCATCTATAGACTGCAACATCACTAAACTTTTAGTTATGTACTTACCATAACTTTAGATGTATGGGATCCATCTCGCCTACATTCTGTACTGATGGGTTCGGAGCCGATCCTCGGCTCCGACTCGGCATGCTATACTATAGAACGAAGTCTCTTATTGGCTGAGCTATCCCACATCCCAGGATGCACCACCACTGCTTCCCCAGATCTTGTTTGTCCGCACACATGCACACACACATAGACTGTTGATATAATATTGCCAGGTGTTTCAAGATGAAACAGCTAAACTCGAACCGTCCGGTCTGTTCTGATCTCCAAGGCAGGGGGAAGGAGGGTGGGTTATTAGGAATGTAGGCGAGATGGATCCCATACATCTAAAGTCATGGTAAGTACATAACTAAAAGATGTTATGTGATCCTATCTCACCTACATTCTGTACTGATGGGACAGCGTCCCTAGCACCTGATTCCTGGGTGGCTCACTGGAAAACACTCCTGAGAACTGTGGAACTGAAGGAAGCTCGCCCCCGAGATGCCACGTCCAATTTGTAATGAGAAATGAAGGTGTGAGGAGAAGACCACGTAGCCGCAGCACAAATGTCACTAATGGCAAGCTTAGAATGAAAAGCTGCCGAAGTAGCCATAGCCCTGGTAGAA
Source organism: Protopterus annectens (assembly GCF_019279795.1). NCBI lineage: Eukaryota > Metazoa > Chordata > Ceratodontiformes > Protopteridae > Protopterus > Protopterus annectens. The sequence continues at coordinate 685,660,096 of NC_056734.1, read as the reverse complement.
TGAGCTTTCACTGGAGTTGTAAGCTCTTTATTAGAAATGAAGTAAGTATGACTGATACAGTCTCTGATCTACTTGGCAATAGTGACTTTCGTGACGGCTTTGCCCAATTTATTGTCCGAAAAGGACACAAACAACTGATCTGTTTTCCGTGTTTGGTGCGTTCTATCCAAATAGAAGCGCAATTGCCTGTGAACATCCAAGGTGTGAAAGATGTATTCCGCTCTATTCGAGTACTTTGGGAAGAAAACTGGAAGTTCCAATGACTGCTGCAGACAAAAACTAGAACAAACCTTAGGAACAAAGGATAGATTCGATCTGAGGGATACTCTATCCTTGTGAAAAAACAGGTATGGTGGCTTGACACATAGGGCTTGAAGTTCCGAAACTCTTCTGGCTGATGTAATTGCAACTAAGAAAGCAGTCTTCCAAGAAAGAAATTTCAAGTCACAAGTTGCTGCCGGTTCAAAGGGGGAAGAGGTCAAAGCAGCTAACACAACATTAAGGTCCCACGGTGGAGCGGGATGAGATATCGGGGGCCGAAGCAGCCCAGCACCTTTCATGAAGGCTTTACACAACTTGTTGCTCATCAAAGGTGGTTCTATGCTCTCATGAAAATTGGAAATAGCTGCCAATTGAACTTTGATGGTAGAAACCGAAGAACCTTGATTGAACAGAGAAGCTAAAAACTTCAGAACCTCTGACACCGGGACAGTTATGGGATCTAATCCCCGGAGTTGGGCCCAAATAGCAAATCTCTTCCATTTGCTGTTATACATTTTCTTAGTAGAAGTCTTATGGGCCGAGGACAAGATATGTATGACTTCTGGGTCCAAAGCATGGTTCCTGACTATGGTCGGAAGAGGAGGAGCCAAGCTGTTAACCTCAACGAGTGGAGGGACTGATGAAGCTGTCCCGACTGATGGGTCAAGAGATCCGGAACTTGGTCCAGGAACCATGGACCGTCCAGTACATATTTCCGAAGAAAGGGAAACCAGACTTGACGAGGCCAGTATGGGGCAACTAAAATCATTTTGCTCTCCAAGCGAATCGCCTTCTGGATCACCTTGGGAAGAAGGGGAACCGGTGGAAAGGCGTATAGCAGGCCGGTGGGCCACGCTTGGACTAGGGCATCCTTGGGAATCTCCCCCGGAACTGGGGTGAGAGAGAAGAACTGTTGGCATTTCGTGTTGAGGGGGGTTGCGAAAAGGTCGCAACAAGGAGTTCCCCATCTTCTGAAAATCAGAGTTGCCACTCTGTCGTTCAGAGACCACTCGTGAGGGGAGAGAATAGTTCTGCTCAGTCTGTCGGCTATCACATTGGATCTCCCAGGAATGTGTGTTGCTACCAGAAAACGTTTGGTTGCAATCGCCCAATCCCATACTTTCATGGCCTCTCTGCAAAGGGGGTAGGATCTGGTCCCTCCCTGCTTGTTCAGGTACCAGACTACTGACATGTTGTCGGACTGAATGGCAATCATGCCCGGGGGGAGGTAATCGTGTAGTGCTTGCAGAGATAGAAGCACCGCCCTCATTTCTAGTATGTTGATGTGGAGGAGACTCTCGTCGGAATGCCACTTGCCTTGGACTGACCTGCCCAGGTAATGTCCCCTCCACCCCATCTGGGAGGCGTCCGTAGTCAATGTGGCCACTGGAGGTGGTGGAACGAAGGGTCGCCCCTGATCCAGGTTGGAGGAAAGAAGCCACCAATGAAGGTCCTGTTTGCACGTCTCTGTGATCAGAATGAGGTGACTGAGAGGGAGATCCTGATAAGACCACTGGACTGACAGGAGCCACTGGAGAATCCTCATATGTAATCTTGCCAAGGGGACTAGGAGAACGGTGGCTGACATGGAACCTAACAGTTGTAGGACCATCCTGGCTGGGGCTCGGCGTTTGAGAAGCAAGGCTCGAACTTGAGACTGTAATGTTTCTATCCTCTCTGTAGGAAGATAGACCCGCATTTGCTTTGAGTCTATCTCTACTCCGATAAACCGTATGCGCTGAGATGGCAGCAACACAGACTTTGCCCAATTGAAGGTGATTCCTAGGGAGTTGCCTAGAGATATAGTGGCTGCTAGGTTTTTTAAGAGTAGACACCTGGAGGTGGCAGTTAGGAGCCAGTCGTCTAGGTATGGAAACACCTGGAATCCTAGACTTCTCAGGTGAGCAGTCACCACCGCCAAACATTTGGTGAACACCCTGGGGGCTGTGGTGAGACCAAAGGGCAGTGCACGGAACTGAAAATGACTGTCTCCCAGGCTGAAGCGCAAGTGTCTCCTGGACACCTGATCTATCAGGATGTGATAATAGGCGTCCTTGAGATCTATCGAGCACATCCAAACACCTTTCTCCAGCAGCGGGAGAATGGATTGCAAGGTGACCATCCGGAACTTGGACTTCTTGACTGATCGATTTAGCTTGCTGAGATCCAAAATGGGCCTCAAGTCCCCGGTCTTTTTTGGCACCAAAAAGAATCTTGAGTAAGTCCCTAATCCGGTCTGGTCTACGAGGACCGGTTGGATGACTCCTTTTTGAAGCAGCTTTGAGATTTCGATGGCTGCAAGATCCCGTTGACTGGGTGGTGGGTCCGGGATTTTTCGGGATGGTGGGGGGGAGTTGAGAAAAAGGGATAGTGTAACCTCCGGCGATGATTCGGAGCACCCATCGGTCCTGAGTGATATTCTCCCAGGCCTTTAGGTGCTTCAAAAAACGACCCCTGACTGGCTCCGGAGCTGCACAGTCGGGCAATCCTTCAGGGATGCTGGAAGGTTGAGGAGCCACGAAAGGACTCGCGGTCTTCAGTGTTGCGGGGCCTCCGCCGCCTCTGGGACAGCGTCTTCCTGAAAAATTTCCCCCTCCTCTGCCTGTAGAAGGGGGATCGCCCTGCTGTGAGGAGTAAGTCTTTTGAGATTTACGGAACCACATTTTCCCCCCTCTTCTAGCCTTGGGATAAGGCCTGAAGGGAGTGGAAAACCATGCCCCTACGGCAGTCAAAGTCTTACCCTCTTGTTCACAGCGAGTCAAGGTGTCCTTTACCTTGGGTCCAAACACAGAGGACCCATCAAAGGGAGCGTCGGCAAAGGAAGACCTGAAGGCTTCCGCAAAGTGACACAGGCGAAGCCAGGCTTGTCTCCGTAGAGCAACACCTGTTCCCGCCGCTCTACTCGCCCCCTCGGCTGCATACGAAATGAGCCTCATGGACGAGTTGGATATCGATGATAGGGTAGCCAACTGAGAGCTAACCGTCTGGGCCAACTGCTCAGGTAGGTTACCAGAGAGGGTATCTGAAAGTTCCTTGACCAGATCCCTCTGAAGTCTGGTGAAGTGCGTCAGATAATTCAGAGACCTTAAAGTAAAGGCTGCTGAAGTAAGGGTGCGCTTCCCGTACCGATCCATGCTCCTGGACTCTTTATTAGGAGGATGGATGGACGTCGAAGCCTCTGCCACATCTTGTTGGGTAGCAGATGCCACCACCAGGGCATCTACAGCCACACCCTTGGAGAGGAAATCCTTTTCGGGGCTGAAAGAAATTTATTAGGGCGAGCTGGCACCTGTTCCACAGAATCCGGGTGCTCCCACGCCCTTCGAGAGATCAAATCCAGGAGCTCATCGAAGGGCGGAGACACCCAGGAGGCAGAGGGCTGAGCCCCGAAGGCCTTGAGGAATACCGACTCCTCAGCGGAAGGGGGTTTGGACTGCCAGTCGCCTCGTTGCTTCAGGATTTCCAAAATGTCCGCAAAGGAGACATCATCTGAGGATGACTTGGGGGACCCCTCCGCATCATCGAGGTCGGTGTCCGAGGTGAGAGACTCATCAGGGGAGTTGATGTGCTTCCTCTTGCACTGTCTCTTCCTTGGAGGTTCCTCCGAAGACGCTTCGGAGGGACCTTCAGGAAGGGGGGAACCCCCAATGGGGGTGACCTCAGGCCCCAGGGCTCCACTGTCTTGAGACAGGGGGACTACAAAGGAACCAGTCTCCGTGCCAAGGGAAGGTGCCGGTGAGACGGTGGAGGTGGCCAAAGAAGATTTGGCCAAAGCACTCCTCATGGCCCTGAAGGCCGGACCCCCAGAGTCCTGGGAAGGTACAGCCCCCGAGGCCACAACAGTAGACGGCACTCCCACAGCCGACGCACCTAGAGGGAGGCTCGGAACCGAAAACATCGGTCCCGAAGCGTCACTCCCGGGGCCGACCGAGGAGGTCCGTGTACTGAACTCCGACCCGAAGGTCGGGGTTGGAGTAAGGGTCGGAGCCGACCCGAAAACCTCCATCGGCTCCACTAGCACCGACTCCAACGGTGCCGAGGCTGTTGGAGGAGGAACCAAGACAACAGGGTGGGCAATCGGCTCTGGAGCCGACTGGGCTGGAGCCGAAACCAACTTTTGGAAGACTGGAGACTGAAACAGCCTTTGAAGTACCCTGTCAATGTCCGAATCCGACATCCTCGAAGATCGAGAAGAAATCGAACGAGTTCGAGTCGACTTCCTCAGTCACACAACAACGATAGCTGTTAAAACAGCTTTTGGGTCGATTATCAAAAAATTTCTGACAGAAATTTCTTAAGAAAAAAGCACTTAGCTCAGCCAAGTCCGAGACCACGTCTTTGCTTGTAAAGCGGCAAACGAGATCTGGGGAAGCAGTGGAGGTGCATCCTGGGATGTGGGATAGCTCAGCCAATAAGAGACTTTGTTCTATAGTATAGCGTGCCGAGTCGGAGCCGATCCCATCAGTACAGAATGTAGGCGAGATAGGATCACATAACATCATATGGTTCCCACAACAAAGGGTATGGGAGAATATATTTGACATGGTCAGCAACCAATAAATCTTTGGCTTGCATCAGAATCTACTAATAGTTATGTCTACACCTGCTCGCCACATATGCAGCATCACAAGCACAAAAACAAAGGGAATCTCCAAACCATATGATAATCACAAAGTCTTACCTTTCTGCTTGTAGAATTAAACTAACAGTCCCTTCCTTCAGATCAAAAATTAGAGGTGTGTTCCAGTTCTTTGTACTGCAATAAAATTATTATACCACAAAACATATATTACAAATTAATAAATATTTGTGTTTTGCAAAATATATTTTTATTTCTAAACATGCCTTTACGCTACAGATAGTTGCATACTACGTTTTTATGCACAATGTATACAATATTCTACCACATATTGTTTTTTTCTAAAAGAAAGCTTTTCTGTTGTATTGCACAATTGTTTATTTTTTAATATATGTACACCACAACAGTTGAAAAGACCATAAGATATCAGAAGCAAAACTTTGAATAATGCCAACAATAATTTAAACAGAGTCAATGCTAATCAAGGGTTATCCATAATAAAGTACACCGTGCAATCACTGTGCTGAAACCACTTCTCAAGTTAGTCTGTTCTGTACAATCACATGATGTCCTCACATAGCTAACATTTTAAATGCATCGCACTTAATACATTCCAATAGTGTCGAATACATCCTCTGATTCAAACTTTTTCAGCTAAGCACTACACATCCTTACTGAAAAGGCAATTTACATCATGTTATTTACCATATCATACCACACCACTGATCTGTAAGCAAGCACCTACTGGTGTGGATAGAATTCCATCCCTGGCAGAAAATGCTATTTTCTAGAAGTGTATTTTGTCCTTCATCAAATAAATATTTTAAGACTATACACATGTAGTATATGAAAATGCACAGCTTAAACATACAGAAAAAATAATTACCATACCTAACAAGGATAAAACTGGAATAAGAAAAGACCTGCCAGCTCTTCCAACAAGCATCATTTTACAAAAGAACTTCTGAATGTAGAAGGATGAATTTGTAAGACAATTTGGAAAAATGTTATGAAATAAAGTAAATACATTTGGATGCCTTTCTAAACCTAAAATTCTGTATGCTAGTACAATGCAAACAAGATGGGATTCACAAATTTTCACTTGCAGCATTGGCAAGCAATGCCACAGATATAAACAGTGCAGAAGTAAAATATTTATGAAAAGAAACTGCAACACCAAACTGAAGTTACGGAAAAATGGCTTTGAGTCCCATAAAATGTTTAGGGCAGAATATGACTTATGGTAAAGTAACCCAACACAATGGTGAAAGCTGTGTCACACAAGGGCACTGCATGGTACAAAAGTACTAAGCAGCAAACACTAGTGACTTGGTCACAACATAAGCAGTATGCTATCACACAGATAAAGGGCAGCATATTCAGTTGAAAGTCACAGAACACAATGGCATGTAAGTTGCTTTAAAATGTCCAGAAAATCAGCACCAGAAGCAGTGAGGCCTACAAAAACTGACAGGATATGAACTGCAATGAATAAATACTAAACACATGTGAGTTACTTGTCTTGAAGATGTTGGCTTTTATAATGAACATATATCAGTTTGTTTTACCGTCAGAAAACCAGACTGTGGGTAAATATTGCCAATGCTTGATCAGTTTACTAACCCAGTTACTCAGCAATAAATAAATACACACATACGTACATACATAAATTACAGATGTGGATGAAGCATGCAGCCAGCACAAGTTCTATAATGAAACAAACAAAGGAGTATTGCAGACAATCTTCTGGACTCAGCTACCATGCTGGGCATCAGATGCTGTCAGGCAGTAGGGTATATAAGTGGACAGAATCAGCCTTACCTTTCATGGAACAGCTAGCGGATGGGGATTAGCTGTTGGCTACTACTTGTTCACCCCAAGGCATAAATAACGAATCATGGACGATAGCTATCAGGGTTAGAAACACAGCAGGGGGATTAAAGAGCTGTCCAAGTGCTGAATGCAATGGAAAGAGGAGCTGGCATACCAATGATACTGACAAGGTTTTCCCGGAATAGACCAATTTTTCTGAATTATCGTTTTAATTTCTCTTGTATCCAAACTGTACCAAAATGGACAAACTAGATTACACTTGTTAACCTTATTTTACGTGCTGTAGCTACCTGTGATACTACTCATATAGTTTATTTGGCAGTGTGCCAAATATGTGATGCATTTTATGTTGGCAAAACCAATTGTTGTTTTAAAGACAGGATAAGAGAACATCTTTACCACATTAGGAAGCCTTCACCTCACAATGCCTTAGCTAAGCACGTAGCCCAAGCAGGTCCTGAACATTATTTCTTATTTAGAGCTCTTGAGAATATTAAATCCAGTATACGAGGAGGTGATATTAGGAACCACACTGAGAGCAGGGAGAGTATGTGGATAGTTAGATTGAGAGCAGATAGGGGTTCAGGTCTCAATGAGAGAGCCTCCATTAAACCTATGTTAAACAAACGGAGGAATGTTTGTAGATTTTATAATAAATGATGGAACATATATGTATTTACCCCTTGAAATATACTTCTTTTGACATATATATCTATATATACATATTTATTAGAGCATCTTGAGTGTTCATGGAGAGTTTTTATATGTTTTTTATATTTACTTTGTCATTTTATATATCTCAGCATGTTTATATGTGCATATATTTTTAAGCTTAGATTAACTCATGAATATGTAAATAAGAAGCAGCTTTTGATAGGCCAATAGGAGATGTTTTAACTGGATAAATGTAGCCTATGTACTTGAAGGTCTTTGTTACATGATCTGATGAAGCTCAAATGAATGAGTGAAAGCGCTTATCTGACCTGCAGTGGAATTAAAGTTGGATTTTAACCTGAGGATTTTGCCTTTCATTTGGATTTTAACCTGAGGATTTAGCTTTTTATCTATACTTGTGACTCTGCATCAGCCTTGTTGCTCCTTTTGGTTTCTTCAACCTTATTTTAATGTTTGAATCCATAACTTTATGTAAATGACATTTATCTTGTCTATTCATCTTCACCTCTTCCATAATTTATTTTATGAACTCTATTTTATAACCTCTCCAAATAATCATCTGACTTCATTTTATGCACTTTGGATATACACTTACACTGCTAGCATGTAAATAAATGTTGACAAATTCTACTTATATATATATATATATATATATAATATATATATATATACACACACACACACACACACACACACACACACACACACACACCACTTAATTACAAATTGCTCTTTTCAAAATTCAAATGTATATTAGTAGCTAAAAAAATATCATGTTTAGACCCCTTAAAAGTGAAATTAAAAATCTGTAGTATTATTTAAATATTCCATAAAATTGCTAAAGTTTGATTCCTTACTCCTTAGTATAAAAAAAGTAATCTATAAAACATTCAAATAAAAACAATACTATTTTTATAAACAGATTCATGTGTAAAGTCACACTCCCTTTGGGTCATAAACAAATTTGCATAAGAGGGAGACACATTAGCTCCCACTGCTACTTCCTTATCTATACGATTCCTGATTAAAACAAAAATAATTTTTTTCCAATACAATCCTATTTAAAGACACTAACAGTTCAATTTTCTTATTGTTAAAAACAAAACGTTGTATACTTACCATAACTACAGTTCCCAGTTTTCTTCTTCTTCTATCTGTCTCAACCTGTGAGTTAACAAATCTGAGGCCACCTCTTCAAATTTTTCGTCCTGAAGCTCCAACACCCCTCCCATAACTGGCATGCATTCCTAAGTTTCCTAAAATCAAGTCTGACCCTCGCACACCTGACCTACACCTAAAATGTCTCCTAAGAAAAACTTAGGCCAAAATCAGGAGGGTATATAATAAGAGACTATGGTAGGCATGCAAGGTCCACTAAGAAACACCAAACTTCAGTAACAACTGAGTAGAAGGACACAGGGAGGGATGGTTGAGATGGACAGAAGAAGGCAACATGGATCTAGAGTTATGTTAAGTATATAACTTTCATATCTGATGGTGCCTTTTCCATCTGCCTAAAGCTGTTGGACAGAGTCCCCAGCCAAACTAACTAGCTGGTATTAGGAGGGAATATTCTGCAAAATGGTGGAGCCAAAAGAAGCCCTAAATCTACACTGAATGTCAAGCTTATAATGGGGCAGAACGGTATGAATGCTTAACCAGGTAGCCTCTGAGCAAATATCAGTTAAGGAAGTGCGAACAAAGAAGGCTGTTGAAGTAGACACTGCCCTGGTAAAATGAGCTTTTAGTTTGAAAGTCAAGGATAAAACATTAATATCGTATACAAAAGAAATGCAGCGAAAAAGCCATCTGGACATCTGGTTTTAAGAGAAATATATTGCTGTTGACACCAAACAGAAAACATTTTCCATTCAGAAATGTATGAGTTTCTAGTACTAAGTATTATTGCTTCTTTCAAAATGTCTAGTATGCCCTTATCCAAGAAAAGGCCTTGAGAAGTAGCTAGCGGTTCAGTCATGCTGTCAGTCATAAGACGCTGAGCTTAGGATTTATGCTGGAACCCCTGTCTTATGTCAGAATGACCACCTGTTTCAGTAACAACCATGTTATCTCTCTGCTAAGGCTGTGAGCCAGCTGGAACCAATGTTGTCTCAGGAAAGGGGGGCAATAAGAATCACCCTTGGTTCTTCCTCCCTGATTTTCAGTAATACACTGGGGATGAGGGGTAGGGAAGGGAAAGCACAAAGAAACAGACCTATCCATTGGAAGGAGAAGACACCTATCCTCCAAGCCTTCGGAGAGTTGGGCCTTGTGCAAAATTTTTGAAGCTGGCAGTTTTGGTTTGAAGCAAAAAGGTCTATTTCACTCACACCCCCGAAACTTGACAAATGAGTTGGAAGACTCCTTTTTAGGGGCAAAATATGCACATCGACCTTTGACCTGCTGAGGTGCTTTGCAAGAGAGATGTTTACCCCTGGCACACACAGAGCTAAAAGATGAAAACCCAGGACTTTTGCTGTGTCCTATAATGACATGGTCAGGCAGCACAGAAGGCAAGAGTGAGTACCTCCCTGTTTATTTATGTACCACATCACCGTGGTGTCGTCTGTCTGTATTACAGAGATCTTGGATTTCATGTTTCCTTGAAAGCTAGGATGTCTTTAAGAACAGCCATAATTTTCCTTTAGATATATGTGTTTTCTCAGGAAATTTTACTCCCATTTTTCTTGAGCCTGCAGGTCACTGCAGTATGTCCCCCAAGCCAGGTCTGAGGCATCTGTGGTCAGAGTCTGAGATGGTTGAGGGATCCTGAAGGGTACCCTTAGGTTTTCACCATAAGCTAAGTTCCACCACTGGAATTCTCTTTTTATACAAGGTAGGAGTGGAATTTAGTGGTTGAGGGACTGGCTATGCCAATTCCAAGCACTTTTATAATACCACTGTATTTTCCTGAAGCATAGCCTGGATAGAGGAAACATTAAGATGCATGAGGCCATAAACCCCAGAGGTCTGAGAACCTCCCATGCTGGTGGTGCTGCTGATTAGGAAAGCTATCTCCTCCTGTAGAAGAAAAGCTCTCTGTTGGTCTGTATCTAGCAAGGTTCCCAGAAAGACTAGTTTTCTGGAGGGCAAGAAATTAGATTTCTTTAGGTAGGTTCAGGGTGTATCCTACACAGGAGAGGATGGTCATGGCTTTTTGCAGGGCCTGTAGAAGCATCTCAACGGAGTCCGCCATCCCACCCCCCACCCCCTGCACTTGGATCAGGCAGTCTATGTAGGGATAGATATGAAAGTCCTAGGTCCAGAAATATGCAATTGCTGGAATCAGGCATTTAGTGAAGACCCTGGGAGCTGCAGACAACCAATGGGCAGAGCAGAGAATTAATGATTTCCACCTTGCTCTGAAAAGTACAGTTGTGTACACCTACCATAAATGTAGATGTTCGAGTGTCTTCACTGTTGCAGTCATAACTGTAGGGTGATCCTGCCGGCAGGCAGCCCGAGGTCGGCCAGAATCCCAAAGTCTGGGTCCGGCGTCGGCTGTACCAGCAAGCACCCTGACGTCAGAACGCAGGGATATAAAGCTGACAGCCGACACCATCTTCTCCAGTCTTTCTTGCCCCAGATGTCAGAAGTCCCCCAAAGTAACCAAAAGGTGTCCAAAAAGGAAACACAAATACACCACAAAAGAAGAGGAAGATAAGATGGGATTGGTGGGAGGGAAACACCGACTGCAACAGTTAAGACACTCGAACATCTACATTTATGGTAGGTGTACACAACTGTACTATGTTCTTCGTGTTTCACTGTTGCAGTCATACCTGTAGGGTGGAATCCCAAAGCTGTGATGAGGGAGGAGGTTATGCAGAAGAAGGGGCAGCCAGAAGACCCTGCAAGACAGCAGAGGCAAAACCTGCCCTAGACTTAGAATACAAAGGGAGATTATAGTGCTTAGAGAAAGTATGCACCGAACTCCAAGTGGCAGCTTCCAAAATGTCCTTGGTAGGAACTCCTCTGAGAAAAGCTGCTGAAGTGGCAGCTGCTCTAGTAGAATGACTTCTAACAGTACCTGGAATTTGCTTCCCAAAGTGAGAGTAACAAAACCTTATCCCATGAGCAATCCATTTGGAAATAGTTTGTTTAGAGATAGCCTTGCCTAGAGAACTAGAGGCATAAGAGATAAGCAACTGATCAGATTTTCTGAAATCTTTAGTTCTATCCAGGTAAAACCTTAGTTGTCTGTGTACGTCCAATGAATGCAAAATCCTTTCCCCTTTGTTTTGAGGATTTGGAAAGAAAGTAGGAAGGTGAATAGTCTGATTTAAAGCCACTTTAGAAATTACCTTAGGCATAAATGTAGGATTGGTCCTCAAGGCAACTCTGTCTTGGTGGAAAATAAGGTATGGTTCCACAGCCATGAGAGCTTGCAACTCTGAAACCCTTCTGGCAGAAGTCAAAGCTAATAAAATAGCTGTCTTCCAGGAAAGGAACTTGATATCCGAAGCAGCCGCAGGCTCAAAGGGGGATAAAGTTAGTTTTTCCAAAACATAATTAAGATCCCAAGCAGGAACAGGAGGAGTTCTGGGAGGTCTTAAATTCTTAGCCCCTCTCAAGAATTGTCTCACCAGCTGGTGAGAAAAAATGGGGGGATCAGTGTTGTAATGAGCCGAGATAGCAGAAGCATGGATTTTAATGGAAGAAAAGGAGAGGCCTTTAAGAAAAAGGTTTGAGAGGTAAAGTAGAATGGAAGAAATGTCAGGCAAAAGAGGATTAGAACCTCGGTCCCGCATCCAAATACAAAATCTTTTCCATTTAGAAGCATAGGATTTTCTAGTGCTAGGGCGCCTAGCTTCTAAGAGAACATCCAAAACTTGTTTGGGAAAAGCAGAAGGAATCAAAGGCCCTTGTAAAGCCAAGCTGCCAGGCAAAGAGTCTTGATTTGAGAGTGTAACATCTGACCCTGATGCTGGGACAGAAGAGAAGGAAACAGAGGCAGAATCCATGGAGGTTCCAAGAACAGGTGTCTTAAAGTTGGATACCAAAACTGCCGAGGCCAATTTGGAGCTATCAAAATGAAAATCTTGGGTTTGTCCTGTTTTATTTTCAGTAACACCCTAGGCAGAAGAGGAAGAGGAGGGAAGGCATATACCGAAAGATTCCTCCAGCTGAAAGACAGGGCATCCACTTTCCAAGCTGCTTTGTGGAAGGACCTGGTGCAAAAGAGAGGCAGCTGATGGTTGAGATGAGATGCAAACAGAACTATCTGAGGGAATCCCCAAACTGCTGTAATCCTGCTGAATATGTTGGGGTCCAGCATCCATTCGTGAGGATCCAAAAGATTTCTGCTTAAGCTGTCTGCTAAGAGATTCTGTTTTCCTGGAATGAATTGAGCTTGAAGATGTAGATTCAGATTTAGAGCTGTGTCCCATAAACTCATGGCTAGTCTGCAAAGGGGGTAGGAGTGAGAGCCCCCTTGCTTGTTTATGTACCACATGACTGTGGTATTGTCTGTGCGAATCAGAAGATGGCCTGGTTGCAAAAGACTCTGGAAGGCTAGAAGAGCATTTTGGACTGCCAACATTTCCTTCAAGTTGATGTGCCAGGTGAGATGCTTCTTTGTCCAGTAGCCCTGCTGGCAATTGTTTAGGTAATGAGCTCCCCAAGCATAATCCGAGGCGTCTGTGGTTATGATCTGAGCAGGATGAGGTAGACGAAAAGATTCCCTTCGTTTAAAGCACAAGCCCTGGACCACCAAAGGAACTCCTTTTGGAGGCAGGGAATCAGAGGTATCATAGTTTCCAGGCTGTGGTAATGCTGAGACCATACACTCTTTAGGTACCATTGAAGTTTTCTCATATGAAGCCTTGCATTTGGAATCAACAGGATGCAAGAAGCCATGTAGCCCAAAGCCTGCAGGAATTTCCTTGCAGTGAGCTGAGTTAAAGTAGCCAAGGTCTTGAAAATTGATGCCAGCTGTACTTGTTTTTCTGGAGTAAGGAAGGCCCTTTGTAAGCTTGTGTTTAGAAGAGCTCCCAAAAAGATCATTTGTTGAGAGGGGATCAAATGTGACTTTTTTGTGTTCACTGAGAATCCCAGTAGTAGGAGAAGACACTGAACAAACTGCAGATGTTGAAGTAAAAGATCCTTGCTGTCTGCCTGAATAAGGCAGTCATCCAGGTAGGGGTAAATTTGAATTCCTTGGAGTCTGCAATAAGCTACTACTGGAGCCAGACACTTGGTAAAGACTCTGGGCGCAGTAGATAAGCCAAAGGGCAGTACAGAGAATTGAAAGTGTCTCGAACCTGCCTTGAATCTGAGGTATTTTCTGCGTTCCTGTCTGATGGGAATGTGTAAATGGGCTTCCTTCAAGTCCAATGTCACCATCCAAGCATCCTGGGAGAGCATGGGAAGAAGTTGTTGCAGAGTAAGCATCTTGAATTTTGGAATCTCCAGAAAGGTATTTAACACTGAGAGGTCCAGAATAGGTCTCCATGAGTTTTGTTTCCTTGGGACCAGAAATAGTCTGGAGTAAAAACCTTTTCCCATCTCTGGAAGTGGAACAGGTTCTATGGCTTTCATGGCCAATAAGGCATCCACTTGATTTAAGGCCTCTGACCATTGATGTTTTGGCAGATCCGGCCAGCCCGAAGACCTTGGCAGAGTATGAAAGTGGAATTTGTAGCCTCTTAAAATCACATCTAAAACCCATTTGTCCTGGGTAATATGAGTCCAATTTTGGTAGAAAAGAGAAAGTTTTCCTCCGAGAGGGGCTTCCAGGCAAGGAGGACCTGTAGCCCAACGGAGAGAGTCATTGGGTCTGCTTCTTTTGAGATTGAGGTCTGTCTTCTCCCCTTCTAGGTGAAGAAGCAGTCCATTGTCTGGACCTGTAAGAGGCCTGAGCCTGCCCCCCACATCTGGAGTGTCTATATCTTCCCCTTTGAGGCCTGTCAGACATGGGAAAAGACCAATTTTTGGAGGGCCAATTTCTAGAAAATCTAGGAGGCTGAACTTGTAAAAAATCTTTAACAGTCTGCATAGATTTTGCTTTTTCTTCCATCTTTTTAATAACCTCCTCAGCCTTGGATCCAAATAAAACATCATGCTGAACAGGGGCATCTAACAGCTTAGCCTTAACCTGTTCTGGTAAATTCTGCTCACGAAGCCAAGCATGTCTCCTGATAACAGTACCAGAGGCAGCAGCCCTGCAAGAAGCTTCTAAGGCATCAAAACCACAATGTAAACTATATTTGCTAACTTGTTCAGTTGCATGCAATACATCCTGTAATTCCTTGTCCTCTGCACATGCAGGAAAGGTAGAGAGCTTTTGCTTTAGAACAGACAAAATAAATTGCTGATACTTGAACATGTGAAACTGGCAATTTAAAGCTCTAATAGAAAGGGTAGCAGAAGTGTAAACCTTCTTGCCCCACCTGTCCAAGGCAAGAGAATCCTTTTCAGAGGGGATAGGATTTTTAGAAGAAGCGGCCTTAGCAGCCCTAGAACCCTGAGAAATGGTTTCAGGATCAGCAGAAGGGTTCTTAAATAAGAATTGATGGGAGTCAGGGACTCTGTAAAATCTATCAGGCTTAGAAGGAGCAGGCGGCAAGGAATCAGGATTTAGGTTAGCTTCAGAAAAAGCATCATCCACAATATCAAGTACAGGAGGAATAGCCAAAGGTCTGTGTTGAGGGAGACGGAGAAATTCCCTAAGTCTCTTCTTGGAAGCAGAGTAATCCAGACCTTCCCAATGAAAATGCTCCCTCATCTCATGTAAGGTTTCCCCAAAAGAGAAATCTTCAGGGGGAGAAGCAGAGGGAATAGAGTCCTCTGCATCAGAATCCTCATAAGGAGGAAAAGAATAATCCTGGTCAGAGGGAGAGACAGAAGACACAGAAGCCTGATCAGAAGAATCATAAGGAATATCCTGTCTAGGCCTTTTTTCTGGAGGAGGGTGAGAACCCCTAATCATTGTAAGTAAATCTTCAGCCATCCGAAGTAATTGCTTCTGGGACTTGGGAGCTGTATCCGAGGAAGCTTGTGAAGAAACCCTTGGTTTAACAGGAGTCTTTGACTTTGCCTTTGTCTTTGTAGAAATAGTGATATTAGAAGGCCTGAAAACCCCCTCAGAAGCCGGTACCTGCACAGCGGTTCCGGACCCATCTGAAGGAGCGACGTCCGAAGGTCCTGCAGCAGTTAAAATACTAGGCCTAGAAGGCTCCCCATGGGAGTCCGTGTCGGCCATCGGTTCCGAAGTGGCGGACGACAGGGGCTGCAAAAGCACCTCACTGACGACCGCCGAACCCGAAGCTGGCTCCGGCTGCAAAATATCATTTTTGGACCTCGGAGGCCTATCCTTGTCTTTGCGTTTCTTTTGAATTCCGGTTGTCGGTAAAGTATCCGACGACATCCTATAATTGAATCGTCTACCGAAATAATTCAAGGCCCAATCGTACCTACGCTTGATAGTGCGAGAATTAAACCTGGCACAGAACCGACAGCAAGAAACGTCGTGGTCAGGGCCTAAGCAAGATAGACAGTAAGAGTGGAAATCTTTATGAGGTATTTGTTTCCCACACGATATACAATTATTAACTTTTTCTGACATCGGAGGAGCAAGAAAAAAGTTTTCCCAACGGGGTACTTAGCTTGAGAAGAGAAGTAGAAAACTTCGGACTGAAGACAATCAAAGCACGTTGTCTGAAAACGCCAACCAACGACTTGCGAGCTGCTTTCCACCGCACGGCAAGAAAGACTGGAGAAGATGGTGTCGGCTGTCAGCTTTATATCCCTGCGTTCTGACGTCAGGGTGCTTGCTGGTACAGCCGACGCCAGACCCAGACTTTGGGATTCTGGCCGACCTCAGGCTGCCTGCCGGCAGGATCACCCTACAGTTATGACTGCAACAGTGAAACACGAAGAACATCACTGATGTGTCCTGTGTGATTTTGCTATGGGTATGTGTAGCTAAACCAGAAGAAATGTAGTTTACAAACCAAAAAGAAAAATACACTACTGCAGAGACTTCAATTCGTGGTATCAGCAGGAAACAATCTCAAAAATACTCGAAAGCTATTGAAACATTTGATGTTCTGTAGTCCTATCTTGCCTTCATTCTTACAAACGGGTCCAGAGCCGATCCTCGGCTCCGACTCGGCCTATTATAAAGCTCAAAGTCTCTAAGTTGGCTTGTGGCAAGGTAGGTATCCCATAATGCACTACTAACAATCCCCAGATCTCGTTTGCCGCACTATGAGTTCAGAAGTGTTCTCTTTCTTGGCCATGGCTAAATTGGAAAAAAGAAGTTATGTACTCACTATAACGTTCCATGTGAGTTGTTCCATCTCACCTTCATTCTTCACTGATGGGTTCGGAGCTAATCCTCGGCTCCGACACGGCCAACTAGCAAGCTCAAAATTCTCCAGTAGCTCTAGGCCCCACCCCTTATCCCACAATGCACTGCTGGAATTACCTCAGATCTTGTTTACTGCATATCATACAGAAGTACAATAATTATTCTGCCTAGGAATGAAGACACATTGAAAAACCAGAATGAAGACAGCCAGGAGGGGGAAGGAGGGAGGGACATAAGAATGAAGGCGAAATGGAACAACTCACACAGAACGTTATGGTGAGTACATAACTTCTTTATGTGAAGTTGTTCAATCTCGCCGTTCATTCTTCACTGATGGGTAGCATCCCTAGCACCCTGATCTTGGGTGGCTCACAGAAGTACACTCTTCAGAACCGTACAACCAAATGAAGCTCTGTCCCTGGAGGCCTTATCCACTTTGTAATGAGTTATAAAAGTGTGAGGTTTAGACCATGTGGCTGCTGCACAGATGTTGCCCAAAGGTAATTTGGCTTGAAAGGCTGAAGAGGTAGAAACTGCTCTGGTTGAATGAGCCTTTACTTTACTAGACAAGGGCAATGTTATGACAAGAATATATGTAGGTGATGCAATTCGACAGCCACTTAGAGTTGTTTTAGCAACTGGTTTACCTTTCCTGGCCTCAGATAAAGACACAAAGAGCTGATCTGATTTCCTAACATCTTTTGTTCTGTCCAAATAAAATCTAAGTTGTCTATGAACATCAAGTTTGTGTGACATATATTCCAATTTGTTGGTATGATTAGGGAAGAAAATGGGCAACTCAATGACTTCATTAATGTTAATCTCAGAACATACTTTGGGCAAAATGGATGGATTTGTCCTGAGAGATACTCTGTCAGCATGGAAGACCATATAAGGGGGCTTGATGGATAGGGCTTGGAGCTCTGACACTCTGCGGGCTGAAGTGATGGCTACTAAGAAGAAATTTGAGTTCACAAGATGATGCAGGCTCAAAAGGAGGAAGAATGATACGAGATAACATAAAATTCAAATTCCAGGAGGAATAAGGTGTCTTCACTGGAGGCCTCATGTGAAAAGAACCTTTTAGAAAAGCCTTAGACAATTGGTGAGCCATAATATTCAAACCATCGATTCCTAGATGGAAATTAGATATAGCAGCTAACTGCACTCGCACCGTAGCAGCTGCTGCTCCTTTGTTGAAGATTTCTGTCAAGAATTGTAAGATAGAAGACAATGGCACTTGGTAAGGGTCAATGTTGTGGGAAGAAGCCCAAATGGAAAATCTCTTCCACTTATTACAATACAATTTTCTAGTGGAAGGTTTATGGGAAGCCAACAAAATTTGATTAGTGTCATGGGAAAGATTATAGAGCCTGGCTATGCGGGGAATTGCAGCAGCCAAGCGGTTAGCTTCAGTGTCTGCAAGGATGGATGAAGATCCCCTGACGGATGTGTCAACAAGTCCGGGAACCGGGTCCAGGATCCACGGATCTTCCACAACGTGATGGTAAAGAAACGGAAACCAAATCTGCCAAGGCCAATGAGGGGCTATAAGGATGATCATCCGTCCCAGCGACTTTGCTTTCTGTAAGAATTTGGGTATCAGGAGAATTGGTGGAAATGCACAGAGAAGACCCGGGGGCCAATCGTGGGCAAGAGCATCCCTCGGGGAGTGACTTGGCGTGGCAATCAGGGCAAAATAGCTTCTGCATTTGTTGTTGATGTCACTGGCGAACAGGTAGCAGGAAGGTTGGCCCCATTTGCGGAAGATCCTGTCTGCAATCTCTTGTTTGAGGGACCATTCCTTGGGCAATAAAATTGCTCTGCTCAGTCTGTCCGCTATGACATTGGATTTGCCCGGGATGTGCGTTGCCAACAGAAAGTGCTGAGGATGACAGTGCCCACTGCCATACTCTGAGGGCTTCTCAGCAAAGGGGATAAGACTTGGTCCCACCTTGCTTGTTCAGATACCAGACCACTGACATGTTGTCTGTCTGTATTGCAATTGTCCCTAGAGGAAGAGAGTCCTGAAAGTATTGCAACGCTAGAAGTACAGCTCTTATCTCCAGGACATTGATATGCACATGTGATTCTTGATCTGTCCATGTGCCTTGCACAGTCTTTCCCTGAAAAATCCCCCCCCCACCACCATATCAGGGAAGTGTCCGTGGTCACAGTGGCAACTGGAGAGGGGAGCATGAAGGGAAGTCCTATTGTGACATGAAGAGACGTCAACCACCACTGAAGATCTTTCTTGCAGAAATTCGTTATCAGGATCATGTGACTCACTGGAAGTTCTTGGTAAGACCACTGTGTGAATAGAAGTCATTGAAGGATGATCATAGGCTAATGGGATTGCTAAAATGGCTGCCACCATAAATCCTAGAACTTTCAATACCTCTGCAGCTGGTGCTCTGTTCTTTGATATCAGGGACATGATGTGTTGGCGAAGAATAGAAATTCTTTCTGGTGGAAGACGAAGAGTGGTGGTTGACGTGTCTAGTTCTATTCCTATAAAAATGATATGCTGCGATGGCAACAAGGCAGACTTTTCAAAGTTGACTGTAATGCCTAGCTGATCGCAGAGTGTCAGAGTAGCCACTCTCGCTTGAAGAAGTTGATGCCTGGTGGTGGAGGTAAGGAGCCAATCGTCCAAATACGGAAACACCTGGAATCATAGACGCCTCAGGTGAGCCGTGACTACTGCCATACACTTGAACACTCTGGGGGCTGTAGTGAGACCAAAGGGCAGAACTCGGAATTAATAATGATTGGCTCCCAGCCGGAAATGCAGGTGATCTCTGGATGGACTTGGCCATCTTTATGTGGTAGTATGCATCCTTGAGATCGATCAAGCACATCCAACTGTATGGACTGTAGCATGACCATTCGGAACTTCTATTTTTTCATAAATTGGTTGAGTCTGCTGAGATCCAAAATGGGTCTCCAGTCCCCTGTTTTCTTTGGAACCAAAAAGAATCTTGAGTAAGTTCTGAATCCTGCCTGGTCTGCCGGGACTGGCTGGATGACTTTTTTTCTAGCAATCGGCATACCTCTATTGCTGCTTTTCCCATGTGACTGGGTGGAACGTCCGGGATATTTTTGACGGGAAGAGGCTGGTTGGAGAACGGTATGAAATACCCTCTGGAATGATACTTTGTACCCAACTATCATTTGTTATATTTAGCCACACTTTTGGGTACAATGATAAGTGACCCCTGACTGCCCCCAGGGTAGGACAGCCGGGCCTCCCTTCAGGAGCGCTGGTAGGACTGACCAGAGAATTGATCTCTGTCACCCTGGTGTTGCAGACCACCCCCCCTCTGCCGCGAGGGTGGTGTTTTCCATTGAAACCCCCTGCTCTGCCTCTGGAGGGGGGCTCTCCAAGTGTGTCTTGAAAGGCTCCTTGGGATTTCCGGAACCACATCTTTCCTCCCCTCTGACCTTTAGGAAAAGGTCGAGTGGGGGTGGAAAAATGGACTCTGACGGCAGACAGAGTCTTTCCTTCTTGCTCACACCTGGTCAAAGTCTCCTTCACCTTTGGCCCTAACAAAGATGAGCCGTCAAATGGGGTATTAGTAAAGGAAGACTTGAAGGGTTCCGCAAAGGAACAGAGTCGAATCCAGGCATGCCTACGAAGAGTGATTCCTGTACCTGCGGCTCTACTCGAACCATCAGCTGCGTAAGATACAAGACGCATGGACGAGATAACTATTGAATTGAGGGTAGAGAGTTGAGTAGCAATCTTGTCGGGTACACTCGAAGCTACAGCACCCTGAAGGGTATCTCCCAACTCCTTAAGGAGATCTCTCTGCAGTCTGGTAAAATGTGTCAAGTAGTTCAGTAATCTGAGTGAGAAAGTCGCTGAACTGAACATGCGTTTCCCATATCTATCCATGATCCTAGATTCACTGTTAGGAGGATGGATAGATGAGGAAGTCTCAGACATTTCCTTTTTGGTGGCTGCCGCCACCACCATGGCATCAACAGAGACTCCCTTGGTCAAAAAGGACTTATCCAAGGGGGCAGAAATAAACTTATTAGGCCTCCTAGGAACAGGTTCCATAGATTCTGATGACTCCCACGCCCTACGAGAGACCAGATCCATAAGTTCTTCGTAGGGCGGAGATACCCAAGAAGTGGAAAGTTGAGACCCGAACGCCTTCAGGAGAACTGACTCATCCTCAGTAAGGCTCTTGGACTGCCAATCACTTCTCTGCCTAAGAATTTCAAGAATCTCTGCAAAGGAGATGTCCTCAGAGGGGGATCTAGGGGACCCTTCTGATTCATCCAAGTTGGTGTCCGACGTGAGAGACTCCTGGGGCGTGTCCAAATGCCTCCTCTTGCATAATCTCTTCCTGGGAACCTCTTCAGGGGGAACTTCTGGATAGGTCTCAGAAGAGCAGGGAGTGCCCTGTGGGGCTACCTGAGGCTCAGGGTCTCTATGCTTGGGATGACCGTAGGAGACAGAAACTGACACAGGCACTTTAGGGGAAGAAGAGGACAGACCTTGAGATGAGGAAGTCTTAGGAGACAACACTCGCCTCATGGCTTCGAATGCACCTCGGCTCCGATGAGGAGTCATCGACGGCTCCGACGGAGCCACAATCTCCTCCTGCACTGAAGCCGTGGGCTCTGAGCCCAAGGTAGGAGCCGAGCTCACTCGAGCTGAGGCCCCGAGAGGAAGAGTCGGCACCAAGTCAGTGCGGCTATCCTCCCCGGACTCAATGGGAGAGTGTTGGCGCCGAGAATGTCCGAGCAGATGGAGCCGACGACACTGGAGCAGGTGTCAGCTCCAAGGGATCCACAATCATCAGGTCAGCCTCTTCCGGCTCCGAAGGTCCGGTATGGCTCAGAGGAGGAGCAGACAATTCAAGAGTAGTGGTCTTCGGTTCCGACAGTTGGGTCTGAGCAGACAGCAATTTAGCTAGGCTTGGTGCCTTTAAGAGTTTCTGAACAGCCGGTCCATATCCAGATCAGAAAGGCTGACAGAGGACCTGGAAGAGTGAACAGATGGAGCTGACTGGCGCAATATGGATGGAGGTTTTTCAGAAACTGATTCCATAGCAGTGTCCAGGTTCTGAAAAGTGCAGACTGTTGGCTCTGAAGGCAGTGGAGCCGAAGTCGCCACACTTTCTGACCTTTTTCCTTTTTCTGACCTAGATTCAGAGGAAGATTTGGATGATTTGCTGGCTCCATCCTGGTCAGACAATGCCTCAGAAAAGGGGTTGTTGCTAATTGTTGGCCGTCGCTTTCGCATGCCTTCCTTAGTGGAATCCCATCGTTTTCTGTGTGCTAGTTACTGCTAATCTTTTCTTAGGCATAGGTCCATTTTTTAGTTAGGACCTACTCTAGCCTTTGTCTGTTGCTTGTTTTTCTCTATCTCGCCTACTATTCTGTTCAGGGCTAGGCCCATTTAAGTTAGACGACGTAGTCCTCTATTGCCTTCTCCCTTGTGTGATTTTTCCTCAGCAGGTCTGGGCCCGTTTAAGTTAAAGGACATAGTCCTCTGTTGTCTTTCTCGCTTGTGTGCTGTTTCTTGAGCAGGGCTAGGCCCGTTTATGTTACAGGACCTTGTCCTCTCTTCTTATTATCTTTCTACGTTTATAGTCTGTGATTGTTGTTGTGAAAGAAGTAGTATGTCTAAGGAATCTAAAGACCACAAACGTTTGGGTTTCAAAAAATGCCTAAAATGTTCACAAAAAATGTCCCTGACTGACGGATATAGTATTTGTGTTTATTGTTTGGGAGCCATACATCTACAGGAGACATGTACATTTTAACATTCTTTTACTTCCTGGGTTCTTCAGGAAAGGAAGGAGAAACTGATCTTGAAAGGTCTCCTTAAACCTTCCTCTGAGGAAGATTTAGCTAGTTCTTCCTCTTCTCACTCCAGTTCTCCCTCTTCTAAAAAAGAGAAGGTCAAGTTGATGAAGACAGTCCCCTACACCGACTGCTAAATCAGGACCTCCAGAGAAAGTTGCCAAAATGGACAAACCTTCTAGCTCTTCAGCTCCGCTGCCTTTGGAACCAGTTGACGTTATTGATATAGACATTCCAGCTTCAGCCCCAAGTTAGCTGAATCCATATCTCAGAGCCGGTCAAGAGACTTACTACCGGTATCCCTGACACTTAAATCTCCAATTTTGCAGAGATCTCGATCCCCTAACTTGTCTTCCAGATCCTCCGGGAGCCTTTCTGAGGAGGATGTTGAGAAGGTGGTGCTTCGACTTTTTAAGTTGTCGGCGCTAGCAAATTTGTTGTAGACTCCGACCGAATCAGTTCTGGAGCCACCTAAGGCCGAATTTCTTGCTTCTGTTCCTCCTCCAAGCCATACCAGACTTTCAGAGCCAGATCTATCAGTGCCGTTTGTTGTGGAACCGTCAGTTTCAGCACCCCAAGTGGCTGTCTCAGAGCAGAGTTCTGCTCAGACACTTTCGGTGCCGTCCCTGGTGTCTAGGAGCTGAAGCTCAACAGTCAGCCCCGATGGGGATGCTCGGACCACAACTTCTTCAGTTCCAAGCCTACCTCTCTGTGCGTTGGCTCGGCTGAGCTTGGATCCTACATCTGTCTTGGAGATGGTCGCTACTGAGCCGGGGGTTACTTCTCCTTCCTCGGAACTGGTGGTGTCCTCAGAGCCGGAGAGATCTGCCTTCGAGATGATGAAGAGCATGCTGTCTAGATCTTCAGCTCTACACAAGGATGCTGATGTTCTTCCCTCTCATGCTCCGACCTCTGTCTCAGCACCATCCCTCTCTCTTGACAGAAGAGACCTGCAGCCTCAGGACCCCCCCTTGGATGGCCCCCAGTCTTCAGAGACCTCCCCAAAATACCCCTCTGAGGAGCCTCCTTGGAAGAGAACATGCAAGAGGAAGCAAGTAGACTCCCCTGATGAGTCCATCACCTCTGACACTGACCTCAAGGAGTCATAAGGGGTCCCCTAGGTCGTCCTCTGATGATATCTCCTTCATGGATATCCTAGAGATCCTGAAAGAGAGAGGCAGCTGGCCCACCATCA
Source organism: Protopterus annectens (assembly GCF_019279795.1). Taxonomy (NCBI): domain Eukaryota; kingdom Metazoa; phylum Chordata; order Ceratodontiformes; family Protopteridae; genus Protopterus; species Protopterus annectens. The sequence goes on along the minus strand of NC_056734.1, from coordinate 685,636,417 downwards.
CCCCTTCTGATGAGGAGTCAGTGTACCTGAAGGCTTTCGGGTCTCAACCTTCAGTCTCTTGGGTGTCTCCACCTTTCGATGAGCTGTTAAATTTGGTGAGTCGAAAGGTGTGGGAAACTCCTGATACCGTGAAACCAGTCCCCAGAAGGCCGAAAAAATTTCTTTCAGCTCCTAGGGAAAAAGAGTTTCTGACAAAAGGTGTGCGTGCAGATGCCATGGTGGTGGCAGCAGCCACAAAGAAGGAACTAGCTGAGACTTCACCTGTCCACCCACCGAGCAAAGTCTCGAACGATGGAGAGATATGCGAAGCATATTTTTTTCTTCAGCACTCAGATCGCTGAATTATCTTGCCCATTTCACTAGGTTTCAAAGAGATCTAAAAGAGCTATGAGATGCTCTCCAAGATACTTTAACTGAAGGAGTCCCTGAGAAGGTTACAGTTCAGTTGTCCACCTTAAACTCTTACTGTTAACTCCTCCATGAGGCTGATATCTTATGCAGCAGATGGAGCGAGCAGGGCAACGGGTTCAAGAGTTTCCCTTAGGAGACACTCCTGGATGCGATTATGTAACTTTGCGGAGCCCTTCAAATCTACATTTACCAATGCCCCCTTTGACGGGTCCTCTCTGTTTGGACCAAAGGTGAAAGACACACTCACCAGATGCAAGCAGGAAGGGAAGACTCTCTCTGCCATGGGAATACATTTTTCTGTCCCTTCTAAACCATACCCTAAAGGTCAGAGAGATGGAAAAATGTGGTTCAAGAAATCTCAGAGATTTTTCCCATATGCACAAGGTGATTCCGTCTCCAGAGGCAGAGGAGGAGGAAATAGTATTAGATGTTGCCCTAGAGGCAGGGGGGGGTCTGCAAAACCAGGATGACTGCGATTCCTTTTGTGGACGTCCTTATCAGCGCTCCTAAAGCGGGGCCTGACTGCGCTTCTCTGGAGCCAGTCGGAGGGTCGCTTATCTTTGTACCCAGAAGCCTGGCAGGACATCACACAAGACATCTAGGTACAAAGAATAATTTCCTGAGGGTACTTCATACCCTTTTCTTTTCCACCTCATCTAACCAACAGAATCCCAGATGTTCCACCCAATCACAGGGATCAAGCAACTATAGAAGTCCAAAAGTTTCTTCAAAAGAGAGTCATCCTAACCATCCCCGCAGACCACATAGGATTTGGAACTTATGCCACACTCTTTTTAGTGCCAAAACAAACAGGGGACTGGAGGCCCATTTTGGATCTCAGCAAGTTAAACGAATCGGTGAAGAAGTCCAAGTTCGGAATGGCAACACTGCAGTCTATACTCCCTCTGTTAGGGAAAGACAATTGGATGTGCTCCATAGACCTCCAAGATGCATACTACTACATAAAAATGGACAGAGCATCAAGAAGTCATTTACGCTTCCAACTGGGAGCCAGTCATTACCAATTTCGTGTTCTGCCCTTTGGTCTCACCACAGCCCCCAGTGTGTTCACCAGATGCATGGCTGTATTAACGGCTCACTTGAGGCATCTTGGATTCCTAGTGTTTCCGTACCCTGGACGACTGGCTCCTGACTGCCACGACCAGGCACCTACTTCTACAAGCCAGAGATTCAACCATCTGAGTCTGCACTCAGCTAGGCATCACAATAAATTGGGAAACGTCTGTCTTGTCGCCCTCTCAATATGTGACTTTTATAGGTGCAGAAATAGACACAGTCGCAATGATGGCTTGCCTTCCTTCAGACACAGTGCAAAATCTAAGACAACATATATACAGCCTGCTTCCCCAACACAAAGTCAAAGCGAAGACAGTACTCAAACTTCTGGGAACCATGGCCTCTAATATAACTCTAGTTCCACTAGCCAAACTACATAAGACAATCCTCCAATAGCTACTCTTTTCCCAGTGGTCTCTTCAGCAACTGCCTCTGTCTCATTCCATATTAGTAATAGAATCTTGCAAAAAGGACCTTCGTTAGTGGATCCAGTCCAATCACCTATCGATAGGGAGACCATTCATTCCTCTCCAACCCGTTGCTACTGTGACCACGGATGCCTTCTACATAGGGTGGGGGGGCATTATCTGGGAAGGACAGTCCAAGGAACATGGCTGGAACATGAGGCTCACTTGCATATCAATGTTCTAGAGATGAGAGCAGTGCTACTAGCGTTGTAAGCACTTCACGACTTTCTTCCTCTAGGGACAATAGTAATCCAATCAGACAATATGTCAGTGGTATGGTATGTAAACAAACAAGGGGGAACCAGATCCTACACCTTTATGTCAAGAGGCGCTACGTGTATGGCAGTGGGCAATATCTTCCCAACGATCTCTAGTTGCAACGCATATCCCGGGGAGAACCAATGTGATAGCCGACAAGTTCAGCAGGGCAATCTTGATGCCTCATGAGTGGTCTCTAAATCAGAAAGTCGCAGAATAGATTTTCCGCAAATGGGGACAGCCTTGCTGTGGTCTGTTTGCCACCCCAATGAACACCAAATGCAGTAGCTACTTCACCCTTATCCCCCCCCCCCGGGGGGAGACACCGAGAGACGCACTTGTCCAAAATTGGTCCTCGGGACTTCTTTATGCCTTTCCTCCAATACCGAATGTTATCCAGAAAGCAAAGACTTTGGGAAGCAGAATGATTCTCATCACTCCTTACTGGCCTCATCAGACTTGGTTCCCCTTTCTCGGGCCTCACCTTCTGGACAATCCATGGACTCTGGACCCAGTACCAGACCTTCTGACACATGTCAGGCATGTTCCATCCCTGTCTCTACACCCTCAACCTAACAGCGTGGCTACTTCTCTTTCATCCCTAGTCAGGTTTCCCGATTTCTCCCCTGCTGTTACACATATCCTGATGTTCTCTCATAAACCTTCCACGAGAAAATTGTACACTAGCAAATGGAAAAGATTTTCTCTCTGGGTGCAAGCTAAGAATGCAGATCCATACACAGCCTTTATTGCCTTAGTGTTAGAATTTCTAACTGAACTGTTTCATCAGAGATCAGCTGCTGCTACAATCAAAGTTCAATTAGCAGCTATCTCAATTTTCATTTGGGGCGACATGAACCTAATCTTACAGCTCATAGATTGTGTAAATCATTTTTAAAAGGCATTAACTTACTAAGACCACCTTTTCAAGAATCTATATCTCCCTGGGATCTAAATATTTTTCTTTCAAAACTTACCTCACCGCCTTTTGAACCTTCACATACATGTGATTTAAAGTTCCTTTCATGGAAGACCATTTTTCTGGTAGCCATTACGTCCACCAGAAGAGTGCCAGAGCTGCAAGCACTCTCAGTCAAACCTCCTTACTTGAATTTTCATAGAGAGAGTTTGCCTTCGCACTAACCCTTCCTTTGCCCCCAAGATTTGTTCACAATCAATTATTAATCAAACTACTGAACTGCCGGTCTTTTTTCCAAATCATACAAACAAAGCGGAATATAAGTTTCATCAACTTGATGTACACAGACAGTTAAGGTTCTATTTACACAGAACCAAAGAGTTTAGATCAGACCAATTGTTTATATCTTTTTCGGAGATGAGAAAAGGTATGCCAGTTTCCAAGATAACGTTATCAAATTGGATTTCAAATTGCATATTGTTTATTTACTCTTCTAATGGCAAAGAACTCCCATTTAAAATTAAAGCTCATTCCACCAGATCTATATCCACATGTGCCACTTTTCAAGACAGAATTCCAATGCACAGTATATGTGCAGCAGCAACTTGGGCTACCTCTCATACTTTTATTACTCATTACAAACTGGACTTGGCCTCCAGGGGTAGAGCCTCCATTGGTTCCACAGTTCTTAGGAGTATATTCCCATGAGCCAGCCGAGAAAGAGGTGCTAGAGACACTGTCCCATGTGTAAGAATGAAGGAGATAGGACTACAGAACATAAAGAAGTTATGTACTCACCATAACGTTCCACGTTTGTAGTCCATCTTGACCTTCATTCTTACGAACCCACCCACCTAGTCCCCCCATCCATGTATCCTTGGAGGATCTGGAGACAAGATAATGTCTATCCTAAAGTTGGAGACCTTTCATCTTTGTTTTTTCTTACGGAAATGCTTTTATATCACGTTTATAGACAGCAGCAAACAAGATCTGGGGAATTTTACTAGTGCATTATGGGATACCTACCTTGTCACGAGCCAACTTAGAGACTTTGAGCTTTGTAATAGGCAGAGTCAGAGCCGAGAATTGGCTCCAAACCCATGTGCAAGAATGAACGGCTAGATGGACTACAAACATGGAATGTTATGGTGAGTACATAACTTCTTTTTTTTGCGCTTTTGTTTTAACAAATGCAAAACTTCTTCAGATAAAACAGTTTTGCAGTAAAATATTTTTCTTACCAGAAGAAATGTGTTTAATTTTGACAACTCTAGAATGGGCCTCCATGTTCCCTCTTTTCTTGGGACAAAAACAGTCTAGAGTAATAACCTAATCTCCTTTCATGACAGGGTACCTTTTCAGCTAAGCCTTGTTGCAAAAACAGATCTAATTGGTTTAGAGCTTGTTTTAGTTGATTTGCAGAAACAGAAGAAATGCCAACAGGCCTTGGAAGAGAAGTAAAGGAGTTTGCAACATGACTTGATGATACTGAGCATCCATTTGTCTTTGGTAAAGTTTTTTCAATTGTTGAAGAAAAAGTGTGAACCTTCCTCCTAGTCTTAGTGGGGAAGATGAATGAAGGATAGAAAAGGTTAGGGTGATCTGGTGGCTGCCAAAAAAGCAATTACTAGAAAATGGAAATCAAAGTCTAAACCAATTGCATTTGAAGTAGTGAGTACTGTAACAGAGAAAAAAAGAACTAAAAGTGGGATCTCTACAAAAAGATAGGAGAAAATTACACAGAAAACATTGGAAATTCTTGGAATACATGCAGAACAATGTTTTGGAGAAGGAGTGAGGTTTAAGGTAGGACTTGATCAATTTATATAATGCTGGATCGATAATTGCATAAAAGAATATATGGGATGTATAGGGTTCGTAACTGTGAACATGTTAGCATGGTTTGTTTTATTTTATATAAATGTATGTTTGCCTATGTTTTAAGTGATAATTCAATAAAGGTGTAAAAAAAAGGAATGGGGTGAGACCTAAAGGACAGGGAACAGGGAAGGGATCAGATGAGTCATGGATGCTCTCACTCAGGCCTCTGGGATCAGGATCCACTATGCCTGAAAGTAGATTTTGGTTGCCATCTTTTCTGTTGCCTTGGTGGTCCTTTCTCTCAGAGCCTTCTCCCTCTTTACCTTTGCTGAGGGGGGACCAGGATTTAGTTGGATAGTTTCTGCTAAACCTTGGTGGCTTGAACCTGCAGAAAGTACTTGACAGTCTGCATTGATTTAGCCTTCTCCTTCATTTTCTTGAAAACAGCATCTGCTTTGGGTCCAAACAAAACATCCTTGTCTAAAATAGCATCTAGAATCTCAGACTTAACATGATCTGGATGGGATTGCTCTCTTAACCAGACATGTCTACATATAACTGACCAGAGGCCTCTACCCTGCTTGATGCTTCTAGAGCATCATAGCCACAATGTACATAGTGCTCTTGAACCTGAGAGATGAAGTTGTAGACAACCCGCAGATCTTTAGAGAGAGAAAGGTCTGTCTTCTATCCCAACCAGTTTTTCTTTTATATGATCCAGAAGGGTTTCCTGATACTTAGTCAAATGAAAATGGCAACTGAGAGTTCTCATAGCCAGTGTGGCAGATGTGTAGACTTTTCTTCCAAAATGATCCAGGGTTCTCCCTTCTTTATCATTAGGCAATGGGTTCCTGAAAGTACTGCCTTAGTTCCCTTAGGTCCATGAGTCACCACTTCAGGATCTGCAGAAGGATTCCTTAACAGATTTTTATGAGAGCCAAGAACACTGCAAAGAATGTCTGACTTCCTTGGAGCAGGTGGTTGGGAAAGCTGCAAGGATGAGTCAGACATAACATCACCTACAACTTCAACACTGGAAAAACGGCTAGAGGTTTATGCTCAGGGAGCTTAAGAAATTCTCTCACACTCTTCTTAGACTGGGGGGTACTCCTGAGTGTCCCAATGGAAATGCTCTCAATTTATGAAGTTTCACCAAAAGTGAAATCCTCAGTGGTGAAGCCAAGGCTTGGATATCCTCTGAATCCGAATTGGCATATGAGCCAATTACTTAAGCCAATTCATACTCATCAGAATCATAAAAAACTGAGGATTCCAGGGGGAGGGCTCTTTCTTTTCCCAGAAATCAATTCTTTCAGAGCAGGGGGATGGTATGACTGTGCTGCTTGGATGCTACAATATTAAGTAAAGCCACAGCCAGTCTAAGCAGATTCTGCTGGTAAGCCAATGGGGGTTGGGAGCCTGAAGGTCGAGGCAGAAAGCATCCTTTTAGGCTTGGCCATAGGTGTGGTGTCTAAAGCACTAGGACCACGAAACAGGTGGGTGGCAGAGGCCTGCGCATAGTCAACCAATGACCCCTTGAAGGTTCTCAGGATTCTGTCCTCCCTATCTGAAGACCTAAAGTGGGAGTCAAAAGCTGTGGCCTGCAAAGCAGTCTCGGACCTAATCAACAAACCACGTCCTTAGACTTGTGCAGATGCAGCAGGGTTAGGAGGCATGTCAGGGCCCAAAGGGCACACAACAGCAGTCTCCGACTCTTCCCTGGTCATAGAAACAGACTGCAAATGTGTCTCCCGTCCTGTGACTATCACAAGCCTTGGCAGACTGGCTGAAGGCAAAGCTGTGTCAGCTGCCCCTTATGCAGTTCTGGACACTTCGCCCTGGACTTTTATATAGGGATCGAAAGATTGACCAGCGGATGCCATAGTGCAAGAGGATTCCTGATACCCTTTTTCTTTCTCTAAATACCGGCCAAAAGACTCAGCTCTATGATGAATAGTGCTCTTATTAAAATGATCACAATGAAGGCAGTTTGGAACATTGTGCTCTCGGCCCAAGCAAGAAAGATATAGTGAATGAAATGTGGAATCTGTTTTCTACAGTCAAGATGTTAGTCCTAGTACTCATCTAAGTACACACAATAAAAAGAAAGAGTGAATTTTTTTTCCCCAAATGGGGCACTTTGCTTTGAAGAAGTTCAACCACTCTGTGATACGGATGCTTCAGGATCTGATGGCAAGGAAGAGCTGTATGATGGCCCTGGTCGATGACCCCTATACCCAGATGTCCTAATGTTAGGTGCTGGGCATCAACCAGCCAAGGAGGAGGAAGTTAAATCTCTGGTACTCGGGCCAGCTAAGGACTGTCACAGCAACTAAAATCCAGTTATTACTCCAACGGCAAAACATGAAGATCTTGAGATACTGAAGTGGCCAGCAGGCCAAAAAGATGGATAACCAAAGAAGCTGGTGGGCCTCTGAAGGAGAAGGATCTGATGGGCCTGAAGACGAAGAGATAACCTTGAGAGAGGAATGTTAGCAATCTGATTGGTTGTGTCCAGATGGCAGTCTATAAACTCCAAAGCCTGGAAAAGTTCCAAATAGAATTTACTGACATTCACTGTAATAGCCAAGGAGTGGCACACATGGAACAAGGAGTCTCTTTTAAAATTACTACACTGAAAAAAAAGATAATTGAGTAAAACTCGTCTGTTATTGATGGAAACTTACATTTAAGTCAGTCAGTGGGTAAAGAACCAGTGTTTACACACAAAAAGGTGAAAACTTAAAGGATACTCTGGAGAGACAGTGTAATAAAAAACTTTTACTAAGGGAACAAATACACCGGGATGAATATGTGTTGCTTGTATTAGGCTTGCAGGTTTATTAAAATGGAAAAAGTGTAAATGTAGAGTCTTATGATAGAAGTACAGCATGTGCAGGAATATTTAAATGTAATTCTGAGAAGATGGTATACCCAAGTACCTACACAAACCTGCAATGCATTTTTTGTTGGTAAAACAACTAGAAAGTTAGCCAAAAGAATTAAGGAACATGCAAATGCTATTAAAAATAAAGATGTGATTAATGTACTTTTCAAACACAGATTATGTACTGATTTCATAAAATGTATACATTTTTATATTTGACCCCGATAATGTTTCTATCAGAGGCAGTGACATTGATAGCTTGCTTGAAAATAAAGAGCTAATGTGTCAGGTGGAAGTGAACACCACATCGCTTCCTGGGTTGAATGATGCCATTAATATTACATATTCATTAAATTTGAATAAAAGGTAGGAAAAGGTTGGTTTGTGTTGAAAAGAGGATGGAGCTCCATGGTTTACTAATACTGTTGTTGGCAATGTGTTTCTTTGCTCTGAAGAAGTCTATAAACAATTAAAGGCAAAAGCTCTTAACTCAATTATTTTTGTTTCAAACAGATCTTACCAGATGAGGTGCTGCCTTGGGCTCCTGGTTTCACAGTTAATGCCTCTAGACATCCCTCCAGAAACCATCCTGGCAGAGACGGGGAAATGATTATGCTGACATGGACAGAAATGGATCATTAAGATCTATTATGGTAAGTACATAACCTTTGTATCTTACCTGATCCAGTCCTTCCATTTCAGTAGATTGGACAGAATCCTCAACACATCATCCTCTTGGGTAGTACCATGAAAGAATACCTCTGATAACAACAGACTTGAAGACTGCATTCTGTATACACTGCCTTGTGAAAGTATGCAGATAAGCCCATGTCACAGTAGCACAAATGTTATCTACTGAGATACTCCTGAAAAAGGCTTTAAACATAGGCATTGCCCTTCAAAAACATCGTTTTGGCTTGCTAGGAGAATCTTTATATCACTTTTCTTAGCAAAGCACACCTAGAAATTGTGATCTTAGATTCTTTTTGTCCCGATTAATTAGGGGTATAAGAAACAAAGCTGATCATTCTATCTGATGTTCTTAGTTTTGTCCAAAGAAATGTAACTGACAAAGAACATCCAAGCAATGCAGTAAGTACTTGCCTGGATTTGGGTACTATGGACGAAAAAAGGTAAATGAATGGAATGGCTTCAATCAGCTTCTATAGCTACTTTAAGCATAAAGGACGTGTTAGTCTGCAGTGATTACCTTTGTGAAAGTTAACTTAAGGAGACTTAAAAGATGGGGCTTGCAGCTCTAAACACCTTCTTGCCAAAACGACAGTTACCAAAAAAGTTTTCCATGCCAAGAACTTTAATTCATTCCTAAAAACTGCTTCATTGGGTACTAAGATTACATTTTCCAGTGTGAAATTAAGATCCTGTGGTAAAATTAGATCCTTTAATGGGGATCACAGCAGGAAAGTACCTCTTAAGCATGCCTTAAAATTTTTCAGAGAAGCTAAGGTACAGCTGACTAACCACTGGTGAAAATTAGATGTTGCTGCTAAATGAACTTTGAGGGATGCATAACTTGGTGCAATTTTTTTATATTTATTTATCATTTGTCTACGAGGAAAGTCTGACTTGGAATTAAGCAATTTTTCAGCGGAGGCCCAGGGAGAAATGCTTTAGATGCATGCTTGAATGTATCATAAATATTCCAAAACTGCCAGAACTGGAGCAAAGAAGGGACCCCAGTCCATCGGAAATCACCCACAGAGAAAACACTTTCTATTTACTTCTCTCCAAGTTGCTCTAGTTACCTATTTATTTCTCTCCAAGTTGCTCTAGTTGAAGCTTCAGAGTGGAAGTCAGGATATGGATTGCCTCTGGAGGTTAAGCAGGTCCATGGCTATTAGTGAAACTGATGAAACGTGTGAGCAAAAGGAGTGGAGGTATGGGTGAAGGTTGCTAAATAGTTGGGTTAGAATAAGTATACCAATGAAGGATAAGAGTCCGTTGGGTCCAACAAATAAACAATGGAAACAAAAAGACCCAAGAAGACTCGAATGAATAAAAGCATAAAACGTTGATTTAATAACAACTATGGCAGAAATACATAAATTAAAAGTAGATGAGCACTAAATAATCACCACGTCTTAATGCATTTCTCCCAATGAAACCTTTGCTTAAAAATTGCAAGCTTCAGCATTGATATATGACTGGCTCAAATTGACTACGGCTCTGGTAATTATTGACCAATGATTTCAAAAATGAAGTATGTGTGGCTTCATTGTTATTACCTGACTGGCTACTGGATTATATTTAGAAGTTTTAACTTTTTATGAATGATGATCTGAGGAAAGAAGTATCCAAAAGCACTCATCCACGTTTAATTTACTAGCCTGTCTAAATATGTGAGCTGCTATTAGAAAGCACTGAGACAATACTGATCATTTTCATAGTTTACTGGGTTCTCAGCATTGGAGGATATGAAGGGGCTCCTCACTGCTTGCTGATATACCATACCCGTGCCATACTGTCTAAACATATGGCAGTCATACCACAGGGGCACAAGTCCTTCAAGACCTGTAATGTGAGATTTGCTCTCATTTCCAGGACAACTATGTGCAGGGTGACTTTCACATGTGTGCCAGTAGCATCTGACTTGGCAGAAGGGATTACCCAGAGCCAACTGGGTGAGTGAAGCCACAAGTCAGATGCTAGTGGCACACGTGATAAACTTATTCCAAAAGTTATGTCATGGGATCCATACACTGAGACCACTACACCCTGACAGCCCATTGCAAGACATAGGTATAGTCACTGTCATGAAACCCAAAATCTTTAGGAAGACAACTGCAGTTGCAATTTGTACAGAAAGAAGAAGACATCCCTGGGACTGGACAACTAGAACAGTGTCCTGTGGAAGGCTGGCTGTGCAAGAAAGTGTGTCTAAGTGACACCTTACGAAAGTCAAAACCTAAGGTCTGGGATTATGCACTGCAGGACTGGAAAACATGGAGCAAAACTATCTTGCTTGTGTGAACTCCTGAGTGGAGGGCAGGTAGCAGCCAGTAACTTACATAAGGGAAAAATTTGGTTCCTGACAGTGAGATGATGTATCACTGAGACCTTGCATTCACATCGGGCTGTAGTAAGACCAAACATGAGGGCCTTAAATGATAAGACTGGCCCCTAAGCTGAAGTGCAGGAACCTCCTGGACTCCATGACTATTGTCATGTATGGGTGTGCATCCTGGAAGTCCAAAGATCACATCTAGTTCCAGTACAATGTACAAGGGTGGAGTGACTGCACTATAACTATTCACAACTTTACCTCCACTACATATTAACTTAGACAGATGAGGTCCAAATGTGATTGGGGATCTTCCATTTTCTTTCAGAAAAAAATCTGAGCAGTATCCAGACCCTTCCCAATCAGGTGTGACCTTTGCGATTGGTTTTTATTCTGTGATGGTGATGGATATCTTGCCCGGCCACACATTTCTGACAGTATGGGTCATCTGAAAAGAGGAGGAACAATGGTCAAAGAAGAAAGAGAAAGGGTGTAGTGTAACCTCTAGATACAATTTCCCTTTCTCACTTGGCCTGTGCAATGATCTACCATACAGAAAAATGGAAGGAACCACAATCACTGACTGCCTCCACACTGGAACAACTCAGGCCATTCCTCACGGAATCCATGGCTGACACACAAAAGGAGAGTTATGCTGATTACCTCTGTCATAAGGGTGGCCTCCTTTCTAGTAGACACAGTGATCGAGCTAACCTCTATCAAAATGCTGTCTAAATCCCAGCTATTATTTTTTTTTCCTTGCACCCTTTTCATTAAAGGAAAATTTGCACTGAGGAGTGAAGTATAAGACATCAACATTTGTGAGCATCTTGCGTTCCTGCTCAGTCTTCTACAACTTAGCTTTCACTTTGGAACTAAATATGTTGGTGCCTGGCATTAGTGAAGAATGCCTTGAAATTTTCAGCAAAGTTACAATATCTAAGAAGTGTGTGCCTGCAGACAGTAATGCCAGGCCCAGCTGCCCTCCATGATTCAATACCAAAGCTTTCTGTACCAAAGGATCTAGCTTTGAGCCCATGGCATCAAATATTTAAGGATCAACATCCAAAATGGCACAGACAGCACCAGCTGCATGACAAGACGATGTTTCAACATAAAGAACCTTGATCCTTGTAGCATTTGGTGCTGAACAGAGAGGCACCAAAACTAGAGATGTCAACACAGCTAACACCACCAAAATGACCAGAGCATCAATGTTATTAATGGAGCAAACAGTAGAAATAGTCTCAATTTCACCAATACCGAAAGCGAACATGCATCCATTTGTGAGGGGGGAACAGAACCTTTTCTTGCCACCATAGGGAAAAAAGACATCCATCTCAACTGCATCTTCATTAGTGTCCTCAATCTTCTTCTACTCCATGTTCACTGACATAGGGGACTGTGGAGAAAGTGAAAGAATCAGACAGATGTGGCTGAAGGAGGCCTGTAGGAAGCAAGAAATTTAGACAACTCTGATTCTGACATGCAAGGCGCACTATTTAATTTTTTTTCCCCTGGGAAAAACATGTGGAACAGAAACTTCAATTTGAGGTGCACCTGAACCAGAAGTGTTTTCTTTCTAATTTGAGTTCCTGGTGCAGGACTGACTGTTCCAGGAGAGACAAACTCAACTTTAGCATTTCTGAAGAAATTGGGGAAGCTACAGAAGATGACCTGGAAGACCACATCTTTCCCCCATACTGCTCTTCTACCTCTGATGTACCTGAATTTTCTCTGTAGAGACATCACTAGACACTAACCCTTTTAAAATTAGCCTACATTTGCATTTATCACTGCTCAGGGTTCAACCACATGACAAACAGAATATTCTGAATTCTTATGATCAACACTTAAACCACTCAAGTGTAAACAAAAGTATGTTCTTACCATAACACCAAATCCAAGTTGTCTTCCTTTATCTCAGCCAATGAATATATTAATTCTGACCAGATCCAAAGCCAGCAACTTTCACACCTTTGGATTCAAGCCTCAGCGTCCTCCTCTCCCTCCTGCCAATTCCTCAGAGCAAGCTTTCCTGCCTATGTAAGCGTCCCCACTTATATCAACCCTCAAAAACAAGGTGGTCTAAAATGACAACAGAATAATCAAACACTGTAAGAAAGACAAGGTTCCATACAGGTCTAGTACTGTCAATCAATAACCCAAGAAGGTAACAATTTTGTATAGAGAATAAAACCAAATGGGCTAGCGAAATCACAAGTGAGTCCAATAAAATAAACCAAAGTCCATGTAGTACATGCCTTGGTAAGAACTTTATTAAAAGGTTTGACTGCTTTTTTCTATATCATGCAACAGACATCGGAACCATTAAAAACTCATATCATGAATCAAATTTAAAAAGACATTTGCATAAATGCCCTAATTAAAACTGCCAGTCAAGATCTTTGTATCAAAAAAAGACCAATTACATTAAAGAGAACACTCAAGTATAATGCATTGAAATCTAACTAGTGTAACTGACCTGTTTGAAAATAAAAATTGTATGAATTAAAAACAATCAAAATGTTCATAACA